>NW_027442664.1:0-90414 GCF_048569485.1 Anomaloglossus baeobatrachus | reverse complement strand
AAGTAGCCAAATGAAACTTTTACTGGATTTCCACTTACTTATTCAAATCTCATCTCCACCACACAGGACAAGTTTGCATCTGTTATAGTTTTGGAGAAAATTGTGGTCATTTCATTTTTGCGCGAATGTGTTCAGATTCCTTTTATATTGCATTTGGCACATGGTGACGATTATCTCGATTGTGCAAAGTAGCCAAATGAAACTTTTACTGGATTTCCACTTACTTTATCAAATCTCATCTCCACCACACAGGACAAGTTTGCATCTGTTATAGTTTTGGAGAAAATTGTGGTCATTTCATTTTTGCTGCGAATGTGTTCAGATTCCTTTTATATTGCATTTGGCACATGGTGACGATTATCTCGAGAGTGCAAAAGAGCCAAATGAAACTTTTACTGGATTTCCACTTACTTTATCAAATCTCATCTCCACCACACAGGACAAGTTTGCATCTGTTATAGTTTTGGAGAAAATTGTGGTCATTTCAATTTTGCGCAAATGTGTTCAGATTCCTTTTATATTGCATTTGGCACATGGTGACGATTATCTCGAGAGTGCAAAGTAGCCAAATGAAACTTTTACTGGATTTCCACTACTTTATCAAATCTCATCTCCACCACACAGGACAAGTTTGCATCTGTTATAGTTTTGGAGAAAATTGTGGTCATTTCATTTTTGCGCGAATGTGTTCAGATTCCTTTTATATTGCATTTGGCACATGGTGACGATTATCTCGAGAGTGCAAAGTAGCCAAGTGAAACTTTTACTGGATTTCCACTTACTTTATCAAAATCTCATCTCCACCACACAGGACAAGTTTGCATCTGTTATAGTTTTGGAGAAAATTGTGGTCATTTACATTTTTGCGCGAATGTGTTTAGATTCCTCCTATATTGCATTTGGCACATGGTGACGATTATCTCGAGAGTGCAAAGTAGCCAATGAAACTTTTACTGGATTTCCACTTTATCAATCTCATCTCCACCACACAGGACAAGTTTGCATCTGTTATAGTTTTGGAGAAAATTGTGGTCATTTCATTTTTGCGCGAATGTGTTCAGATTCCTTTTATATTGCATTTGGCACATGGTGACGATTATCTCGATTGTGCAAAGTAGCCAATGAAACTTTTACTGGATTTCTACTTACTTTATCAAATCTCATCTCCACACACAGGACAAGTTTGCATCTGTTATAGTTTTGGAGAAAATTGTGGTCATTTCATTTTTTGCGCGAATGTGTTCAGATTCCTTTTATATTGCATTTGGCACATGGTGACGATTATCTCGAGAGTGCAAAGAGCCAATGAAACTTTTACTGGATTTCCACTTACTTTATCAAATCTCATCTCCACCACACAGGACAAGTTTGCATCTGTTATAGTTTTGGAGAGAAAATTGTGGTCATTTCATTTTTGCGCGAATGTGTTCAGATTCCTTTTATATTGCATTTGGCACATGGTGACGATTATCTCGAGAGTTGCAAAAGTAGCCAAATGAAACTTTTACTGGATTTCCACTTACTTTATCAAATCTCATCTCCACCACACAGGACAAGTTTGCATCTGTTATAGTTTTGGAGAAAATTGTGAGTCATTTCATTTTTGCGCGAATGTAGTTCAGATTCCTTTTATATTGCATTTGGCACATGGTGACGATTATCTCGAGAGTGCAAAGTAGCCAAATGAAACTTTTACTGGATTTCCACTTACTTTATCAAATCTCATCTCCACCACACAGGACAAGTTTTGCATCTGTTATAGGTTTTGGAGAAAATTGTGGTCATTTCATTTTGCGCGAATGTGTTCAGATTCCTTTTATATTGCATTTGGCACATGGTGACGATTATCTCGAGAGTGCAAAGTAGCCAAATGAAACTTTTACTGGATTTCCACTTACTTTATCAAATCTCATCTCCACCACACAGGACAAGTTTGCATCTGTTATAGTTTTGGAGAAAATTGTGGTCATTTCATTTTGCGCGAATGTGTTCAGATTCCTTTTATATTGCATTTTGGCACATGGTGACGATTATCTCGATTGTGCAAAGTAGCCAAATGAAACTTTTACTGGATTTCCACTTACTTTATCAAATCTCATCTCCACCACACAGGACAAGTTTGCATCTGTTATAGTTTTGGAGAAAATTGTGGTCATTTCATTTTTGCGCGAATGTGTTCAGATTCCTTTTATATTGCATTTGGCACATGGTGACGATTATCTCGAGAGTGCAAAAGAGCCAAATGAAACTTTTACTGATTTCCACTTACTTTATCAAATCTCATCTCCACCACACAGGACAAGTTTGCATCTGTTATAGTTTTGGAGAAAATTGTGGTCATTTCATTTTTGCGCAAATGTGTTCAGATTCCTTTTATATTGCATTTGGCACATGGTGACGATTATCTCGAGAGTGCAAAGTAGCCAAATGAAACTTTTACTGGATTTCCACTTACTTTATCAAATCTCATCTCCACCACACAGGACAAGTTTGCATCTGTTATAGTTTTGGAGAAAATTGTGGTCATTTCATTTTTGCGCGAATGTGTTCAGATTCCTTTTATATGCATTTGGCACATGGTGACGATTATCTCGATTGTGCAAAGTAGCCAAATGAAACTTTTACTGGATTTCCACTTACTTTATCAAATCTCATCTCCACCACACAGGACAAGTTTGCATCTGTTATAGTTTTGGAGAAAATTGTGGTCATTTCATTTTTGCGCGAATGTGTTCAGATTCCTTTTATATTGCATTTGGCACATGGTGACGATTATCTCGAGAGTGCAAAGAGCCAAATGAAACTTTTACCTGGATTTCCACTTACTTTATCAAATCTCATCTCCACCACACAGGGACAAGTTTGGCATCTGTTATAGTTTTGGAGAAAATTGTGGTCATTTCATTTTTGCGCAAATGTGTTCAGATTCCTTTTATATTGCATTTGGCACATGGTGACGATTATCTCGATTGTGCAAAGTAGCCAAATGAAACTTTTACTGGATTTCTACTTACTTTATCAAATCTCATCTCCACCACACAGGACAAGTTTGCATCTGTTATAGTTTTGGAGAAAATTGTGGTCATTTCATTTTTGCGCGAATGTGTTCAGATTCCTTTTATATTGCATTTGGCACATGGTGACGATTATCTCGAGAGTGCAAAAGAGCCAAATGAAACTTTTACTGGATTTCCACTTACTTTATCAAATCTCATCTCCACCACACAGGACAAGTTTGCATCTGTTATAGTTTTGGAGAAAATTGTGGTCATTTCATTTTGCGCGAATGTGTTCAGATTCCTTTTATATTGCATTTGGCACATGGTGACGATTATCTCGAGAGTGCAAAGTAGCCAAATGAAACTTTTTACTGGATTTCCACTTACTTTATCAAATCTCATCTCCACCACACAGGACAAGTTTGCATCTGTTATAGTTTTGGAGAAAATTGTGGTCATTTCATTTTTGCGCGAATGTGTTCAGATTCCTTTTATATTGCATTTGGCACATGGTGACGATTATCTCGAGAGTGCAAAGTAGCCAAATGAAACTTTTACTGGATTTCCACTTACTTTATCAAATCTCATCTCCACCACACAGGACAAGTTTGCATCTGTTATAGTTTTGGAGAAAAATTGTGGTCATTTCATTTTTGCGCGAATGTGTTCAGATTCCTTTTATATTGCATTTGGCACATGGTGACGATTATCTCGAGAGTGCAAAGTAGCCAAATGAAACTTTTACTGGATTTCCACTTACTTTATCAAATCTCATCTCCACCACACAGGACAAGTTTGCATCTGTTATAGTTTTGGAGAAAATTGTGGTCATTTCATTTTTGCGCGAATGTGTTCAGATTCCTTTTATATTGCATTTGGCACATGGTGACGATTATCTCGATTGTGCAAAGTAGCCAAATGAAACTTTTACTGGATTTCCACTTACTTTATCAAATCTCATCTCCACCACACAGGACAAGTTTGCATCTGTTATAGTTTTGGAGAAAATTGTGGTCATGTTCATTTTTGCGCGAATGTGTTCAGATTCCTTTTATATTGCATTTGGCACATGGTGACGATTATCTCGAGAGTGCAAAAGAGCCAAATGAAACTTTTACTGGATTTCCACTTACTTTATCAAATCTCATCTCCACCACACAGGACAAGTTGCATCTGTTATAGTTTTGGAGAAAATTGTGGTCATTTCATTTTTGCGCGAATGTGTTCAGATTCCTTTTATATTGCATTTGGCACATGGTGACGATTATCTCGAGAGTGCTAAAGTAGCCAAATGAAACTTTTACTGGATTTCCACTTACTTTATCAAATCTCATCTCACCACACAGGACAAGTTTGCATCTGTTATAGTTTTGGAGAAAATTGTGGTCATTTCATTTTTGCGCGAATGTGTTCAGATTCCTTTTATATTGCATTTGGCACATGGTGACGATTATTCTCGAGAGTGCAAAGTAGCCAAATGAAACTTTTACTGGATTTCCACTTACTTTATCAAATGTCATCTCCACCACACAGGACAAGTTTGCATCTGTTATAGTTTTGGAGAAAATTGTGGTCATTTCATTTTTGCGCGAATGTGTTCAGATTCCTCTATATTGCATTTGGCACATGGTGACGATTATCTCGAGAGTGCAAAGTAGCCAAATGAAACTTTTACTGGATTTCCTACTTTATCAAATCTCATCTCCACCACACAGGACAAGTTTGCATCTGTTATAGTTTTGGAGAAAATTGTGGTCATTTCATTTTTGCGCGAATGTGTTCAGATTCCTTTTATATTGCATTTGGCACATGGTGACGATTATCTCGATTGTGCAAAGTAGCCAAATGAAACTTTTACTGGATTTCTACTTACTTTATCAAATCTCATCTCCACCACACAGGACAAGTTTGCATCTGTTATAGTTTTGGAGAAAAGTGTGGTCATTTCATTTTGCGCGAATGTGTTCAGATTCCTTTTATATTGCATTTGGCACATGGTGACGATTATCTCGAGAGTGCAAAAGAGCCAAATGAAACTTTTACTGGATTTCCACTTCCTTTATCAAATCTCATCTCACCACACAGGACAAGTTTGCATCTGTTATAGTTTTGGAGAAAATTGTGGTCATTTCATTTTTGCGCGAATGTGTTCAGATTCCTTTTATATTGCATTTGGCACATGGTGACGATTATCTCGAGAGTGCAAAGTAGCCAAATGAAACTTTTACTGGATTTCCACTTACTTTATCAAATCTCATCTCCACCTACACAGGACAAGTTTGCATCTGTTATAGTTTTGGAGAAAATTGTGGTCATTTCATTTTTGCGCGAATGTGTTCAGATTCCTTTTATATTGCATTTGGCACATGGTGACGATTATCTCGAGAGTGCAAAGTAGCCAAATGAAACTTTTACTGGATTTCCACTTACTTTATCAAATCTCATCTCCACCACACAGGACAAGTTTGCATCTGTTATAGTTTTGGAGAAAATTGTGGTCATTTCATTTTTGCGCGAATGTGTTCAGATTCCTTTTATATTGCATTTGGCACATGGTGACGATTATCTCGAGAGTGCAAAGTAGCCAAATGAAACTTTTACTGGATTTCCACTTACTTTATCAAATCTCATCTCCACCACACAGGACAAGTTTGCATCTGTTATAGTTTTGGAAGAAAATTGTGGTCATTTCATTTTTGCGCGAATGTGTTCAGATCCTTTTATATTGCATTTGGCACATGGTGACGATTATCTCGAGTGTGCAAAGTAGCCAAATGAAACTTTTACTGGATTTCCACTTACTTTATCAAATCTCATCTCCACCACACAGGACAAGTTTGCATCTGTTATAGTTTTGGAGAAAATTGTGGTCATTCATTTTTGCGCGAATGTGTTCAGATTCCTTTTATATTGCATTTGGCACATGGTGACGATTATCTCGAGAGTGCAAAAGGAGCCAAATGAAACTTTTACTGGATTTCCACTTACTTTATCAAATCTCATCTCCACCACACAGGACAAGTTTGCATCTGTTATGAGTTTTGGAGAAAATTGTGGTCATTTCATTTTGCGCAAATGTGTTCAGATTCCTTTTATATTGCATTTGGCACATGGTGACGATTATCTCGAGAGTGCAAAGTAGCCAAATGAAACTTTTACTGGATTTCCACTTACTTTATCAAATCTCATCTCCACCACACAGGACAAGTTTGCATCTGTTATAGTTTTGGAGAAAATTGTGGTCATTTCATTTTTGCGCGAATGTGTTCAGATTCCTTTTATATTGCATTTGGCACATGGTGACGATTATCTCGAGAGTGCAAAGTAGCCAAATGAAACTTTTACTGGATTTCCACTTACTTTATCAAATCTCATCTCCACCACACAGGACAAGTTTGCATCTGTTATAGTTTTGGAGAAAATTGTGGTCATTTCATTTTTGCGCGAATGTGTTCAGATTCCTCCTATATTGCATTTGGCACATGGTGACGATTATCTCGAGAGTGCAAAGTAGCCAAATGAAACTTTTACTGGATTTCCACTTACTTTATCAAATCTCATCTCCACCACACAGGACAAGTTGCATCTGTTATAGTTTTGGAGAAAATTGTGGTCATTTCATTTTTGCGCGAATGTGTTCAGATTCCTTTTATATTGCATTTGGCACATGGTGACGATTATCTCGATTGTGCAAAGTAGCCAAATGAAACTTTTACTGGATTTCCACTTACTTTATCAAATCTCATCTCCACCATACAGGACAAGTTTGCATCTGTTATAGTTTTGGAGAAAATTGTGGTCATTTCATTTTGCGCGAATGTGTTCAGATTCCTTTTATATTGCATTTGGCACATGGTGACGATTATCTCGAGAGTGCAAAAGTAGCCAAATGAAACTTTTACTGGATTTCCACTTACTTTATCAAATCTCATCTCCACCACACAGGACAAGTTTGCATCTGTTATAGTTTTGGAGAAAATTGTGGTCATTTCATTTTTGCGCGAATGTGTTCAGATTCCTTTTATATTGCATTTGGCACATGGTGACGATTATCTCGAGAGTGCAAAGTAGCCAAATGAAACTTTTACTGGATTTCCACTTACTTTATCAAATCTCATCTCCACCACACAGGACAAGTTTGCATCTGTTATAGTTTTGGAGAAAATTGTGGTCATTTCATTTTTGCGCGAATGTGTTCAGATTCCTTTTATATTGCATTTGGCACATGGTGACGATTATCTCGAGAGTGCAAAGTAGCCAAATGAAACTTTTACTGGATTTCCACTTACTTTATCAAATCTCATCTCCACCACACAGGACAAGTTTGCATCTGTTATAGTTTTGGAGAAAATTGTGGTCATTTCATTTTTACGCGAATGTGTTCAGATTCCTTTTATATTGCATTTGGCACATGGTGACGATTATCTCGAGAGTGCAAAGTAGCCAAATGAAACTTTTACTGGATTTCCACTTACTTTATCAAATCTCATCTCCACCACACAGGACAAGTTTGCATCTGTTATAGTTTTGGAGAAAATTGTGGTCATTTCATTTTTGCGCGAATGTGTTCAGATTCCTTTTATATTGCATTTGGCACATGGTGACGATTATCTCGAGAGTGCAAAGTAGCCAAATGAAACTTTTACTGGATTTCCACTTACTTTATCAATCTCATCTCCACCACACAGGACAAGTTTGCATCTGTTATAGTTTTGGAGAAAATTGTGGTCATTTCATTTTTGCGCGAATGTGTTCAGATTCCTTTTATATTGCATTTGGCACATGGTGACGATTATCTCGAGTGCAAAGTAGCCAAATGAAACTTTTACTGGATTTCCACTTACTTTATCAAATCTCATCTCCACCACACAGGACAAGTTTGCATCTGTTATAGTTTTGGAGAAAATTGTGGTCATTTCATTTTTGCGCGAATGTGTTCAGATCCTTTTATATTGCATTTGGCACATGGTGACGATTATCTCGAGATTGCAAAGTAGCCAATGAAACTTTTACTGGATTTCCACTTACTTTATCAAATCTCATCTCCACCACACAGGACAAGTTTGCATCTGTTATACTTTTGGAGAAAATTGTGGTCATTTTATTTTTGCGCGAATGTGTTCAGATTCCTTTTGATATTGCATTTGGCACATGGTGACGATATCTCGAGAGTGCAAAGCAGCCAAATGAAACTTTTACTGGATTTCCACTTACTTTATCAAATCTCATCTCCACCACACAGGACAAGTTTGCATCTGTTATAGTTTTGGAGAAAATTGTGGTCATTTCATTTTTGCGCGAATGTGTTCAGATTCCTTTTATATTGCATTTGGCACATGGTGACGATTATCTCGAGAGTGCAAAGTAGCAAATGAAACTTTTACTGGATTTCCACTTACTTTATCAAATCTCATCTCCACCACACAGGACAAGTTTGCATCTGTTATAGTTTTGAAGAAATTGTGGTCATTTCATTTTTGCGCGAATGTGTTCAGATTCCTTTTATATTGCATTTGGCACATGGTGACGATTATCTCGAGAGTGCAAAGTAGCCAAATGAAACTTTTACTGGATTTCCACTTACTTTATCAAATCTCATCTCCACCACACAAGACAAGTTTGCATCTGTTATAGTTTTGGAGAAAATTGTGGTCATTTCATTTATGCGCGAATGTGTTCAGATTGCTATTCTATTGCATTTGGCACATGGTGACGATTATCTCGAGAGTGCAAAGTAGCCAAATGAAACTTTTACTGGATTTCCACTTACTCTATCAAATCTCATCTCCACCACACAGGACAAGTTTGCATCTGTTATAGTTTTGGAGAAAATTGTGGTCATTTCATTTATGCGCGAATGTGTTCAGATTGCTATTCTATTGCATTTGGCACATGGTGACGATTATCTCGAGAGTGCAAAGTAGCCAAATGAAACTTTACTGGATTTCCACTTACTTTATCAAATCTCATTCTCCACCACACAGGACAAGTTTGCATCTGTTATAGTTTTGGAGAAAATTGTGGTCATTTCATTTATGCGCGAATGTGTTCAGATTGCTATTCTATTGCATTTGGCACATGGTGACGATTATCTCGAGAGTGCAAAGTAGCCAAATAAAACTTTTACTGGATTTCAACTTACTTTATCAAATCTCATCTCCACCACACAGGACAAGTTTGCATCTGTTATAGTTTTGGAGAAAATTGTGGTCATTTCATTTATGCGCGAATGTGTTCAGATTGCTATTCTATTGCATTTGGCACATGGTGACGATTATCTCGAGAGTGCAAAGTAGCCAAATGAAATCTTTTACTGGATTTCCACTTACTTTATCAAATCTCATCTCCACCACACAGGACAAGTTTGCATCTGTTATAGTTTTGGAGAAAATTGTGGTCATTTCATTTATGCGCGAATGTTTTCAGATTGCTATTCTATTGCATTTGGCACATGGTGACGATTAGCTCGAGAGTGCAAAGTAGCCAAATGAAACTTTTACTGGATTTCCACTTACTTTATCAAATCTCATCTCCACCACACAAGACAAGTTTGCATCTGTTATAGTTTTGGAGAAAATTGTGGTCATTTCATTTATGCGCGAATGTGTTTCAGATTGCTATTCTATTGCATTTGGCACATGGGACGATTATCTCGAGAGTGCAAAGTAGCCAAATGAAACTTTTACTGGATTTCCACTTACTTTATCAAATCTCATCTCCACCACACAGGACAAGTTTGCATCTGTTATAGTTTTGGAGAAAATTGTGGTCATTTCATTTATGCGCGAATGTGTTCAGATTGCTATTCTATTGCATTTGGCACATGGTGACGATTATCTCGAGAGTGCAAAGTAGCCAAATTAAACTTTTACTGGATTTCCACTTACTTTATCAAATCTCATCTCCACCACACAGGACAAGTTTGCATCTGTTATAGTTTTGGAGAAAATTGTGGTCATTTCATTTATGCGCGAATGTGTTCAGATTGCTATTCTATTGCATTTGGCACATGGTGACGATTATCTCGAGAGTGCAAAGTAGCCAAATGAAACTTTTACTGGATTTCCACTTACTTTATCAAATCTCATCTCCACCACACAGGACAAGTTTGCATCTGTTATAGTTTTGGAGAAAATTGTGGTAATTTCATTTTTGCGCGAATGTGTTCAGATTCCTTTTATATTGCATTTGGCACATGGTGACGATTATCTCGAGAGTGCAAAGTAGCCAAATGAAACTTTTACTGGATTTCCACTTACTTTATCAAATCTCATCTCCACCACACAGGACAAGTTTGCATCTGTTATAGTTTTGGAGAAAATTGTGGTCATTTCATTTTTGCGCGAATGTGTTCAGATTCCTCCTATATTGCATTTGGCACATGGTGACGATTATCTCGAGAGTGCAAAGTAGCCAAATGAAACTTTTACTGGATTTCCACTTACTTTATCAAATCTCATCTCCACCACACAGGACAAGTTTGCATCTGTTATAGTTTTGGAGAAAATTGTGGTCATTTCATTTTTGCGCGAATGTGTTCAGATTCCTTTTATATTGCATTTGGCACATGGTGACGATTATCTCGAGAGTGCAAAGTAGCCAAATGAAACTTTTACTGGATTTCCACTTACTTTATCAAATCTCATCTCCACCACACAGGACAAGTTTGCATCTGTTATAGTTTTGGAGAAAATTGTGGTCATTTCATTTTTGCGCGAATGTGTTCAGATTCCTCCTATATTGCATTTGGCACATGGTGACGATTATCTCGAGAGTGCAAAGTAGCCAAATGAAACTTTTACTGGATTTCCACTTACTTTATCAAATCTCATCTCCACCACACAGGACAAGTTTGCATCTGTTATAGTTTTGGAGAAAATTGTGGTCATTTCATTTATGCGCGAATGTTTTCAGATTGCTATTCTATTGCATTTGGCACATGGTGACGATTATCTCGAGAGTGCAAAGTAGCCAAATGAAACTTTTACTGGATTTCCACTTACTTTATCAAATCTCATCTCCACCACACAAGACAAGTTTGCATCTGTTATAGTTTTGGAGAAAATTGTGGTCATTTCATTTATGCGCGAATGTGTTCAGATTGCTATTCTATTGCATTTGGCACATGGTGACGATTATCTCGAGAATGCAAAGTAGCCAAATGAAACTTTTACTGGATTTCCACTTACTTTATCAAATCTCATCTCCACCACACAGGACAAGTTTGCATCTGTTATAGTTTTGGAGAAAATTGTGGTCATTTCATTTATGCGCGAATGTTTTCAGATTGCTATTCTATTGCATTTGGCACATGGTGACGATTATCTCGAGAGTGCAAAGTAGCCAAATGAAACTTTTACTGGATTTCCACTTACTTTATCAAATCTCATCTCCACCACACAGGACAAGTTTGCATCTGTTATAGTTTTGGAGAAAATTGTGGTCATTTCATTTATGCGCGAATGTGTTCAGATTGCTATTCTATTGCATTTGGCACATGGTGACGATTATCTCGAGAGTGCAAAGTAGCCAAATGAAACTTTTACTGGATTTCCACTTACTCTATCAAATCTCATCTCCACCACACAGGACAAGTTTGCATCTGTTATAGTTTTGGAGAAAATTGTGGTCATTTCATTTATACGCGAATGTGTTCAGATTGCTATTCTATTGCATTTGGCACATGGTGACGATTATCTCGAGAGTGCAAAGTAGCCAAATGAAACTTTTACTGGATTTCCACTTACTTTATCAAATCTCATCTCCACCACACAGGACAAGTTTGCATCTGTTATAGTTTTGGAGAAAATTGTGGTCATTTCATTTATGCGCAAATGTGTTCAGATTGCTATTCTATTGCATTTGGCACATGGTGACGATTATCTCGAGAGTGCAAAGTAGCCAAATAAAACTTTTACTGGATTTCCACTTACTTTATCAAATCTCATCTCCACCACACTGGACAAGTTTGCATCTGTTATAGTTTTGTAGAAAATTGTGGTCATTTCATTTATGCGCGAATGTTTTCAGATTGCTATTCTATTGCATTTGGCACATGGTGACGATTATCTCGAGAGTGCAAAGTAGCCAAATGAAACTTTTACTGGATTTCCACTTACTTTATCAAATCTCATCTCCACCACACAAGACAAGTTTGCATCTGTTAAAGTTTTGGAGAAAATTGTGGTCATTTCATTTATGCGCGAATGTGTTCAGATTGCTATTCTATTGCATTTGGCACATGGTGACGATTATCTCGAGAGTGCAAAGTAGCCAAATGAAACTTTTACTGGATTTCCACTTACTTTATCAAATCTCATCTCCACCACACAGGACAAGTTTGCATCTGTTATAGTTTTGGAGAAAATTGTGGTCATTTCATTTATGCGCGAATGTGTTCAGATTGCTATTCTATTGAATTTGGCACATGGTGACGATTATCTCGAGAGTGCAAAGTAGCCAAATTAAACTTTTACTGGATTTCCACTTACTTTATCAAATCTCATCTCCACCACACAGGACAAGTTTGCATCTGTTATAGTTTTGGAGAAAATTGTGGTCATTTCATTTATGCGCGAATGTTTTCAGATTGCTATTCTATTGCATTTGGCACATGGTGATGATTAACTCGAGAGTGCAAAGTAGCCAAATGAAACTTTTACTGGATTTCCACTTACTTTATCAAATCTCATCTCCACCACACAAGACAAGTTTGCATCTGTTATAGTTTTGGAGAAAATTGTGGTCATTTCATTTATGCGCGAATGTGTTCAGATTGCTATTCTATTGCATTTGGCACATGGTGACGATTATCTCGAGAGTGCAAAGTAGCCAAATGAAACTTTTACTGGATTTCCACTTACTTTATCAAATCTCATCTCCACCACACAGGACAAGTTTGCATCTGTTATAGTTTTGGAGAAAATTGTGGTCATTTCATTTTTGCGCGAATGTGTTCAGATTCCTTTTATATTGCATTTGGCACATGGTGACGATTATCTCGAGAGTGCAAAGTAGCCAAATGAAACTTTTACTGGATTTCCACTTACTTTATCAAATCTCATCTCCACCACACAGGACAAGTTTGCATCTGTTATAGTTTTGGAGAAAATTGTGGTCATTTCATTTTTGCGCGAATGTGTTCAGATTCCTTTTATATTGCATTTGGCACATGGTGACGATTATCTCGAGATTGCAAAGTAGCCAAATGAAACTTTTACTGGATTTCCACTTACTTTATCAAATCTCATCTCCACCACACAGGACAAGTTTGCATCTGTTATACTTTTGGAGAAAATTGTGGTCATTTTATTTTTGCGCGAATGTGTTCAGATTCCTTTTATATTGCATTTGGCACATGGTGACGATTATCTCGAGAGTGCAAAGCAGCCAAATGAAACTTTTACTGGATTTCCACTTACTTTATCAAATCTCATCTCCACCACACAGGACAAGTTTGCATCTGTTATAGTTTTGGAGAAAATTGTGGTCATTTCATTTTTGCGCGAATGTGTTCAGATTCCTTTTATATTGCATTTGGCACATGGTGACGATTATCTCGAGAGTGCAAAGTAGCCAAATGAAACTTTTACTGGATTTCCACTTACTTTATCAAATCTCATCTCCACCACACAGGACAAGTTTGCATCTGTTATAGTTTTGAAGAAAATTGTGGTCATTTCA
The DNA here is from genome assembly GCF_048569485.1 of Anomaloglossus baeobatrachus. Classification (NCBI taxonomy): domain Eukaryota; kingdom Metazoa; phylum Chordata; class Amphibia; order Anura; family Aromobatidae; genus Anomaloglossus; species Anomaloglossus baeobatrachus. Next base: position 76,732 of record NW_027442664.1, on the reverse strand, counting down.
TTTTTGCGCGAATGTGTTCAGATTCCTTTTATATTGCATTTGGCACATGGTGACGATTATCTCGAGAGTGCAAAGTAGCCAAATGAAACTTTTACTGGATTTCCACTTACTTTATCAAATCTCATCTCCACCACACAGGACAAGTTTGCATCTGTTATAGTTTTGGAGAAAATTGTGGTCATTTCATTTATGCGCGAATGTGTTCAGATTGCTATTCTATTGCATTTGGCACATGGTGACGATTATCTCGAGAGTGCAAAGTAGCCAAATGAAACTTTTACTGGATTTCCACTTACTCTATCAAATCTCATCTCCACCACACAGGACAAGTTTGCATCTGTTATAGTTTTGGAGAAAATTGTGGTCATTTCATTTATGCGCGAATGTGTTCAGATTGATATTCTATTGCATTTGGCACATGGTGACGATTATCTCGAGAGTGCAAAGTAGCCAAATGAAACTTTTACTGGATTTCCACTTACTTTATCAAATCTCATCTCCACCACACAGGACAAGTTTGCATCTGTTATAGTTTTGGAGAAAATTGTGGTCATTTCATTTATGCGCGAATGTGTTCAGATTGCTATTCTATTGCATTTGGCACATGGTGACGATTATCTCGAGAGTGCAAAGTAGCCAAATAAAACTTTTACTGGATTTCCACTTACTTTATCAAATCTCATCTCCACCACACAGGACAAGTTTGCATCTGTTATAGTTTTGGAGAAAATTGTGGTCATTTCATTTATGCGCGAATGTGTTCAGATTGCTATTCTATTGCATTTGGCACATGGTGACGATTATCTCGAGAGTGCAAAGTAGCCAAATGAAACTTTTACTGGATTTCCACTTACTTTATCAAATCTCATCTCCACCACACAGGACAAGTTTGCATCTGTTATAGTTTTGGAGAAAATTGTGGTCATTTCATTTATGCGCGAATGTTTTCAGATTGCTATTCTATTGCATTTGGCACATGGTGACGATTAGCTCGAGAGTGCAAAGTAGCCAAATGAAACTTTTACTGGATTTCCACTTACTTTATCAAATCTCATCTCCACCACACAAGACAAGTTTGCATCTGTTATAGTTTTGGAGAAAATTGTGGTCATTTCATTTATGCGCGAATGTGTTCAGATTGCTATTCTATTGCATTTGGCACATGGTGACGATTATCTCGAGAGTGCAAAGTAGCCAAATGAAACTTTTACTGGATTTCCACTTACTTTATCAAATCTCATCTCCACCACACAGGACAAGTTTGCATCTGTTATAGTTTTGGAGAAAATTGTGGTCATTTCATTTATGCGCGAATGTGTTCAGATTGCTATTCTATTGCATTTGGCACATGGTGACGATTATCTCGAGAGTGCAAAGTAGCCAAATTAAACTTTTACTGGATTTCCACTTACTTTATCAAATCTCATCTCCACCACACAGGACAAGTTTGCATCTGTTATAGTTTTGGAGAAAATTGTGGTCATTTCATTTATGCGCGAATGTGTTCAGATTGCTATTCTATTGCATTTGGCACATGGTGACAATTATCTCGAGAGTGCAAAGTAGCCAAATGAAACTTTTACTCGATTTCCACTTACTTTATCAAATCTCATCTCCACCACACAGGACAAGTTTGCATCTGTTAGAGTTTTGGAGAAAATTGTGGTCATTTCATTTTTGCGCGAATGTGTTCAGATTCCTCCTATATTGCATTTGGCACATGGTGACGATTATCTCGAGAGTGCAAAGTAGCCAAATGAAACTTTTACTGGATTTCCACTTACTTTATCAAATCTCATCTCCACCACACAGGACAAGTTTGCATCTGTTATAGTTTTGGAGAAAATTGTGGTAATTTCATTTTTGCGCGAATGTGTTCAGATTCCTTTTATATTGCATTTGGCACATGGTGACGATTATCTCGAGAGTGCAAAGTAGCCAAATGAAACTTTTACTGGATTTCCACTTACTTTATCAAATCTCATCTCCACCACACAGGACAAGTTTGCATCTGTTATAGTTTTCGAGAAAATTGTGGTCATTTCATTTTTGCGCGAATGTGTTCAGATTCCTCCTATATTGCATTTGGCACATGGTGACGATTATCTCGAGAGTGCAAAGTAGCCAAATGAAACTTTTACTGGATTTCCACTTACTTTATCAAATCTCATGTCCACCACACAGGACAAGTTTGCATCTGTTATAGTTTTGGAGAAAATTGTGGTCATTTCATTTTTGCGCGAATGTGTTCAGATTCCTTTTATATTGCATTTGGCACATGGTGACGATTATCTCGAGAGTACAAAGTAGCCAAATGAAACTTTTACTGGATTTCCACTTACTTTATCAAATCTCATCTCCACCACACAGGACAAGTTTGCATCTGTTATAGTTTTGGAGAAAATTGTGGTCATTTCATTTATGCGCGAATGTTTTCAGATTGCTATTCTATTGCATTTGGCACATGGTGACGATTATCTCGAGAGTGCAAAGTAGCCAAATGAAACTTTTACTGGATTTCCACTTACTTTATCAAATCTCATCTCCACCACACAAGACAAGTTTGCATCTGTTGTAGTTTTGGAGAAAATTGTGGTCATTTCATTTATGCGCGAATGTGTTCAGATTGCTATTCTATTGCATTTGGCACATGGTGACGATTATCTCGAGAATGCAAAGTAGCCAAATGAAACTTTTACTGGATTTCCACTTACTTTATCAAATCTCATCTCCACCACACAGGACAAGTTTGCATCTGTTATAGTTTTGGAGAAAAGTGTGGTCATTTCATTTATGTGCGAATGTTTTCAGATTGCTATTCTATTGAATTTGGCACATGGTGACGATTATCTCGAGAGTGCAAAGTAGCCAAATGAAACTTTTACTGGATTTCCACTTACTTTATCAAATCTCATCTCCACCACACAGGACAAGTTTGCATCTGTTATAGTTTTGGAGAAAATTGTGGTCATTTCATTTATGCGCAAATGTGTTCAGATTGCTATTCTATTGCATTTGGCACATGGTGACGATTATCTCGAGAGTGCAAAGTAGCCAAATAAAACTTTTACTGGATTTCCACTTACTTTATCAAATCTCATCTCCACCACACAGGACAAGTTTGCATCTGTTATAGTTTTGGAGAAAATTGTGGTCATTTCATTTATGCGCGAATGTGTTCAGATTGCTATTCTATTGCATTTGGCACATGGTGACGATTATCTCGAGAGTGCAAAGTAGCCAAATGAAACTTTTACTGGATTTCCACTTACTTTATCAAATCTCATCTCCACCACACAGGACAAGTTTGCATCTGTTATAGTTTTGGAGAAAATTGTGGTCATTTCATTTATGCGCGAATGTGTTCAGATTGCTATTCTATTGCATTTGGCACATGGTGACGATTATCTCGAGAGTGCAAAGTAGCCAAATGAAACTTTTACTGGATTTCCACTTACTTTATCAAATCTCATCTCCACCACACAGGACAAGTTTGCATCTGTTATAGTTTTGGAGAAAATTGTGGTCATTTCATTTATGCGCGAATGTTTTCAGATTGCTATTCTATTGCATTTGGCACATGGTGACGATTAGCTCGAGAGTGCAAAGTAGCCAAATGAAACTTTTACTGGATTTCCACTTACTTTATCAAATCTCATCTCCACCACACAAGACAAGTTTGCATCTGTTATAGTTTTGGAGAAAATTGTGGTCATTTCATTTATGCGCGAATGTGTTCAGATTGCTATTCTATTGCATTTGGCACATGGTGACGATTATCTCGAGAGTGCAAAGTAGCCAAATGAAACTTTTACTGGATTTCCACTTACTTTATCAAATCTCATCTCCACCACACAGGACAAGTTTGCATCTGTTATAGTTTTGGAGAAAATTGTGGTCATTTCATTTATGCGCGAATGTGTTCAGATTGCTATTCTATTGCATTTGGCACATGGTGACGATTATCTCGAGAGTGCAAAGTAGCCAAATTAAACTTTTACTGGATTTCCACTTACTTTATCAAATCTCATCTCCACCACACAGGACAAGTTTGCATCTGTTATAGTTTTGGAGAAAATTGTGGTCATTTCATTTATGCGCGAATGTGTTCAGATTGCTATTCTATTGCATTTGGCACATGGTGACAATTATCTCGAGAGTGCAAAGTAGCCAAATGAAACTTTTACTCGATTTCCACTTACTTTATCAAATCTCATCTCCACCACACAGGACAAGTTTGCATCTGTTAGAGTTTTGGAGAAAATTGTGGTCATTTCATTTTTGCGCGAATGTGTTCAGATTCCTCCTATATTGCATTTGGCACATGGTGACGATTATCTCGAGAGTGCAAAGTAGCCAAATGAAACTTTTACTGGATTTCCACTTACTTTATCAAATCTCATCTCCACCACACAGGACAAGTTTGCATCTGTTATAGTTTTGGAGAAAATTGTGGTAATTTCATTTTTGCGCGAATGTGTTCAGATTCCTTTTATATTGCATTTGGCACATGGTGACGATTATCTCGAGAGTGCAAAGTAGCCAAATGAAACTTTTACTGGATTTCCACTTACTTTATCAAATCTCATCTCCACCACACAGGACAAGTTTGCATCTGTTATAGTTTTCGAGAAAATTGTGGTCATTTCATTTTTGCGCGAATGTGTTCAGATTCCTCCTATATTGCATTTGGCACATGGTGACGATTATCTCGAGAGTGCAAAGTAGCCAAATGAAACTTTTACTGGATTTCCACTTACTTTATCAAATCTCATGTCCACCACACAGGACAAGTTTGCATCTGTTATAGTTTTGGAGAAAATTGTGGTCATTTCATTTTTGCGCGAATGTGTTCAGATTCCTTTTATATTGCATTTGGCACATGGTGACGATTATCTCGAGAGTACAAAGTAGCCAAATGAAACTTTTACTGGATTTCCACTTACTTTATCAAATCTCATCTCCACCACACAGGACAAGTTTGCATCTGTTATAGTTTTGGAGAAAATTGTGGTCATTTCATTTATGCGCGAATGTTTTCAGATTGCTATTCTATTGCATTTGGCACATGGTGACGATTATCTCGAGAGTGCAAAGTAGCCAAATGAAACTTTTACTGGATTTCCACTTACTTTATCAAATCTCATCTCCACCACACAAGACAAGTTTGCATCTGTTGTAGTTTTGGAGAAAATTGTGGTCATTTCATTTATGCGCGAATGTGTTCAGATTGCTATTCTATTGCATTTGGCACATGGTGACGATTATCTCGAGAATGCAAAGTAGCCAAATGAAACTTTTACTGGATTTCCACTTACTTTATCAAATCTCATCTCCACCACACAGGACAAGTTTGCATCTGTTATAGTTTTGGAGAAAAGTGTGGTCATTTCATTTATGTGCGAATGTTTTCAGATTGCTATTCTATTGAATTTGGCACATGGTGACGATTATCTCGAGAGTGCAAAGTAGCCAAATGAAACTTTTACTGGATTTCCACTTACTTTATCAAATCTCATCTCCACCACACAGGACAAGTTTGCATCTGTTATAGTTTTGGAGAAAATTGTGGTCATTTCATTTATGCGCAAATGTGTTCAGATTGCTATTCTATTGCATTTGGCACATGGTGACGATTATCTCGAGAGTGCAAAGTAGCCAAATAAAACTTTTACTGGATTTCCACTTACTTTATCAAATCTCATCTCCACCACACAGGACAAGTTTGCATCTGTTATAGTTTTGGAGAAAATTGTGGTCATTTCATTTATGCGCGAATGTGTTCAGATTGCTATTCTATTGCATTTGGCACATGGTGACGATTATCTCGAGAGTGCAAAGTAGCCAAATGAAACTTTTACTGGATTTCCACTTACTTTATCAAATCTCATCTCCACCACACAGGACAAGTTTGCATCTGTTATAGTTTTGGAGAAAATTGTGGTCATTTCATTTATGCGCGAATGTTTTCAGATTGCTATTCTATTGCATTTGGCACATGGTGACGATTATCTCGAGAGTGCAAAGTAGCCAAATGAAACTTTTACTGGATTTCCACTTACTTTATCAAATCTCATCTCCACCACACAAGACAAGTTTGCATCTGTTATAGTTTTGGAGAAAATTGTGGTCATTTCATTTATGCGCGAATGTGTTCAGATTGCTATTCTATTGCATTTGGCACATGGTGACGATTATCTCGAGAGTGCAAAGTAGCCAAATGAAACTTTTACTGGATTTCCACTTACTTTATCAAATCTCATCTCCACCACACAGGACAAGTTTGCATCTGTTATAGTTTTGGAGAAAATTGTGGTCATTTCATTTATGCGCGAATGTGTTCAGATTGCTATTCTATTGCATTTGGCACATGGTGACGATTATCTCGAGAGTGCAAAGTAGCCAAATTAAACTTTTACTGGATTTCCACTTACTTTATCAAATCTCATCTCCACCACACAGGACAAGTTTGCATCTGTTATAGTTTTGGAGAAAATTGTGGTCATTTCATTTATGCGCGAATGTTTTCAGATTGCTATTCTATTGCATTTGGCACATGGTGACGATTATCTCGAGAGTGCAAAGTAGCCAAATGAAACTTTTACTGGATTTCCACTTACTTTATCAAATCTCATCTCCACCACACAAGACAAGTTTGCATCTGTTATAGTTTTGGAGAAAATTGTGGTCATTTCATTTATGCGCGAATGTGTTCAGATTGCTATTCTATTGCATTTGGCACATGGTGACGATTATCTCGAGAGTGCAAAGTAGCCAAATGAAACTTTTACTGGATTTCCACTTACTTTATTAAATCTCATCTCCACCACACAGGACAAGTTTGCATCTGTTATAGTTTTGGAGAAAATTGTGGTCATTTCATTTATGCGCGAATGTGTTCAGATTGCTATTCTATTGCATTTGGCACATGGTGACGATTATCTCGAGAGTGCAAAGTAGCCAAATGAAACTTTTACTGGATTTCCACTTACTTTATCAAATCTCATCTCCACCACACAGGACAAGTTTGCATCTGTTATAGTTTTGGAGAAAATTGTGGTCATTTCATTTATGCGCGAATGTGTTCAGATTGCTATTCTATTGCATTTGGCACATGGTGACGATTATCTCGAGAGTGCAAAGTAGCCAAATGAAACTTTTACTGGATTTCCACTTACTTTATCAAATCTCATCTCCACCACACAGGACAAGTTTGCATCTGTTATAGTTTTGGAGAAAATTGTGGTCATTTCATTTATGCGCGAATGTGTTCAGATTGCTATTCTATTGCATTTGGCACATGGTGACGATTATCTCGAGAGTGCAAAGTAGCCAAATGAAACTTTTACTGGATTTCCACTTACTTTATCAAATCTCATCTCCACCACACAGGACAAGTTTGCATCTGTTATAGTTTTGGAGAAAATTGTGGTCATTTCATTTTTGCGCGAATGTGTTCAGATTCCTTTTATATTGCATTTGGCACATGGTGACGATTTTCTCGAGAGTGCAAAGTAGCCAAATGAAACTTTTACTTGATTTCCACTTACTTTACCAAATCTCATCTCCACCACACAGGACAAGTTTGCATCTGTTATAGTTTTGGAGAAAATTGTGGTCATTTCATTTTTGCGCGAATGTGTTCAGATTCCTTTTATATTGCATTTGGCACATGGTGACGATTATCTCGAGAGTGCAAAGTAGCCAAATGAAACTTTTACTGGATTTCCACTTGCTTTATCAAATCTCATCTCCACCACACAGGACAAGTTTGCATCTGTTATAGTTTGGAGAAAATTGTGGTCATTTCATTTTTGCGCGAATGTGTTCAGATTCCTTTTATATTGCATTTGGCACATGGTGACGATTATCTCGAGAGTGCAAAGTAGCCAAATGAAACTTTTACTGGATTTCCACTTACTTTATCAAATCTCATCTCCACCACACAGGACAAGTTTGCATCTGTTATAGTTTTGGAGAAAATTGTGGTCATTTCATTTTTGCGCGAATGTGTTCAGATTCCTTTTATATTGCATTTGGCACATGGTGACGATTATCTCGAGAGTGCAAAGTAGCCAAATGAAACTTTTACTGGATTTCCACTTACTTTATCAAATCTCATCTCCACCACACAGGACAAGTTTGCATCTGTTATAGTTTTGGAGAAAATTGTGGTCATTTCATTTTTGCGCGAATGTGTTCAGATTCCTCCTATATTGCATTTGGCACATGGTGACGATTATCTCGAGAGTGCAAAGTAGCCAAATGAAACTTTTACTGGATTTCCACTTACTTTATCAAATCTCATCTCCACCACACAGGACAAGTTTGCATCTGTTATAGTTTTGGAGAAAATTGTGGTCATTTCATTTTTGCGCGAATGTGTTCAGATTCCTTTTATATTGCATTTGGCACATGGTGACGATTATCTCGAGAGTGCAAAGTAGCCAAATGAAACTTTTACTGGATTTCCACTTACTTTATCAAATCTCATCTCCACCACACAGGACAAGTTTGCATCTGTTATAGTTTTGGAGAAAATTGTGGTCATTTCATTTATGCGCGAATGTTTTCAGATTGCTATTCTATTGCATTTGGCACATGGTGACGATTATCTCGAGAGTGCAAAGTAGCCAAATGAAACTTTTACTGGATTTCCACTTACTTTATCAAATCTCATCTCCACCACACAGGACAAGTTTGCATCTGTTATAGTTTTGGAGAAAATTGTGGTCATTTCATTTATGCGCGAATGTTTTCAGATTGCTATTCTATTGCATTTGGCACATGGTGACGATTATCTCGAGAATGCAAAGTAGCCAAATGAAACTTTTACTGGATTTCCACTTACTTTATCAAATCTCATCTCCACCACACAGGACAAGTTTGCATCTGTTATAGTTTTGGAGAAAATTGTGGTCATTTCATTTATGCGCGAATGTTTTCAGATTGCTATTCTATTGCATTTGGCACATGGTGACGATTATCTCGAGAGTGCAAAGTAGCCAAATGAAACTTTTACTGGATTTCCACTTACTTTATCAAATCTCATCTCCACCACACAGGACAAGTTTGCATCTGTTATAGTTTTGGAGAAAATTGTGGTCATTTCATTTTTGCGCGAATGTGTTCAGATTCCTTTTATATTGCATTTGGCACATGGTGACGATTATCTCGAGAGTGCAAAGTAGCCAAATGAAACTTTTACTGGATTTCCACTTACTTTATCAAATCTCATCTCCACCACACAGGACAAGTTTGCATCTGTTATAGTTTTGGAGAAAATTGTGGTCATTTCATTTATGCGCGAATGTTTTCAGATTGCTATTCTATTGCATTTGGCACATGGTGACGATTATCTCGAGAATGCAAAGTAGCCAAATGAAACTTTTACTGGATTTCCACTTACTTTATCAAATCTCATCTCCACCACACAGGACAAGTTTGCATCTGTTATAGTTTTGGAGAAAATTGTGGTCATTTCATTTATGCGCGAATGTTTTCAGATTGCTATTCTATTGCATTTGGCACATGGTGACGATTATCTCGAGAGTGCAAAGTAGCCAAATGAAACTTTTACTGGATTTCCACTTACTTTATCAAATCTCATCTCCACCACACAGGACAAGTTTGCATCTGTTATAGTTTTGGAGAAAATTGTGGTCATTTCATTTATGCGCGAATGTGTTCAGATTGCTATTCTATTGCATTTGGCACATGGTGACGATTATCTCGAGAGTGCAAAGTAGCCAAATGAAACTTTTACTGGATTTCCACTTACTCTATCAAATCTCATCTCCACCACACAGGACAAGTTTGCATCTGTTATAGTTTTGGAGAAAATTGTGGTCATTTCATTTATGCGCGAATGTGTTCAGATTGCTATTCTATTGCATTTGGCACATGGTGACGATTATCTCGAGAGTGCAAAGTAGCCAAATGAAACTTTTACTGGATTTCCACTTACTTTATCAAATCTCATCTCCACCACACTTGACAAGTTTGCATCTGTTATAGTTTTGTAGAAAATTGTGGTCATTTCATTTATGCGCGAATGTGTTCAGATTGCTATTCTATTGCATTTGGCACATGGTGACGATTATCTCGAGAGTGCAAAGTAGCCAAATGAAACTTTTACTGGATTTCCACTTACTTTATCAAATCTCATCTCCACCACACAAGACAAGTTTGCATCTGTTATAGTTTTGGAGAAAATTGTGGTCATTTCATTTATGCGCGAATGTGTTCAGATTGCTATTCTATTGCATTTGGCACATGGTGACGATTATCTCGAGAATGCAAAGTAGCCAAATGAAACTTTTACTGGATTTCCACTTACTTTATCAAATCTCATCTTCACCACACAGGACAAGTTTGCATCTGTTATAGTTTTGGAGAAAATTGTGGTCATTTCATTTATGCGCGAATGTTTTCAGATTGCTATTCTATTGCATTTGGCACATGGTGACGATTATCTCGAGAGTGCAAAGTAGCCAAATGAAACTTTTACTGGATTTCCACTTACTTTATCAAATCTCATCTCCACCACACAGGACAAGTTTGCATCTGTTATAGTTTTGGAGAAAATTGTGGTCATTTCATTTATGCGCGAATGTGTTCAGATTGCTATTCTATTGCATTTGGCACATGGTGACGATTATCTCGAGAGTGCAAAGTAGCCAAATGAAACTTTTACTGGATTTCCACTTACTCTATCAAATCTCATCTCCACCACACAGGACAAGTTTGCATCTGTTATAGTTTTGGAGAAAATTGTGGTCATTTCATTTATACGCGAATGTGTTCAGATTGCTATTCTATTGCATTTGGCACATGGTGACGATTATCTCGAGAGTGCAAAGTAGCCAAATGAAACTTTTACTGGATTTCCACTTACTTTATCAAATCTCATCTCCACCAGACAGGACAAGTTTGCATCTGTTATAGTTTTGGAGAAAATTGTGGTCATTTCATTTATGCGCAAATGTGTTCAGATTGCTATTCTATTGCATTTGGCACATGGTGACGATTATCTCGAGAGTGCAAAGTAGCCAAATAAAACTTTTACTGGATTTCCACTTACTTTATCAAATCTCATCTCCACCACACAGGACAAGTTTGCATCTGTTATAGTTTTGGAGAAAATTGTGGTCATTTCATTTATGCGCGAATGTTTTCAGATTGCTATTCTATTGCATTTGGCACATGGTGACGATTATCTCGAGAGTGCAAAGTAGCCAAATGAAACTTTTACTGGATTTCCACTTACTTTATCAAATCTCATCTCCACCACACAAGACAAGTTTGCATCTGTTATAGTTTTGGAGAAAATTGTGGTCATTTCATTTATGCGCGAATGTGTTCAGATTGCTATTCTATTGCATTTGGCACATGGTGACGATTATCTCGAGAGTGCAAAGTAGCCAAATGAAACTTTTACTGGATTTCCACTTACTTTATCAAATCTCATCTCCACCACACAGGACAAGTTTGCATCTGTTATAGTTTTGGAGAAAATTGTGGTCATTTCATTTATGCGCGAATGTGTTCAGATTGCTATTCTATTGCATTTGGCACATGGTGACGATTATCTCGAGAGTGCAAAGTAGCCAAATTAAACTTTTACTGGATTTCCACTTACTTTATCAAATCTCATCTCCACCACACAGGACAAGTTTGCATCTGTTATAGTTTTGGAGAAAATTGTGGTCATTTCATTTATGCGCGAATGTTTTCAGATTGCTATTCTATTGCATTTGGCACATGGTGACGATTATCTCGAGAGTGCAAAGTAGCCAAATGAAACTTTTACTGGATTTCCACTTACTTTATCAAATCTCATCTCCACCACACAAGACAAGTTTGCATCTGTTATAGTTTTGGAGAAAATTGTGGTCATTTCATTTATGCGCGAATGTGTTCAGATTGCTATTCTATTGCATTTGGCACATGGTGACGATTATCTCGAGAGTGCAAAGTAGCCAAATGAAACTTTTACTGGATTTCCACTTACTTTATCAAATCTCATCTCCACCACACAGGACAAGTTTGCATCTGTTATAGTTTTGGAGAAAATTGTGGTCATTTCATTTTTGCGCGAATGTGTTCAGATTCCTTTTATATTGCATTTGGCACATGGTGACGATTATCTCGAGAGTGCAAAGTAGCCAAATGAAACTTTTACTGGATTTCCACTTACTTTATCAAATCTCATCTCCACCACACAGGACAAGTTTGCATCTGTTATAGTTTTGGAGAAAATTGTGGTCATTTCATTTTTGCGCGAATGTGTTCAGATTCCTTTTATATTGCATTTGGCACATGGTGACGATTATCTCGAGATTGCAAAGTAGCCAAATGAAACTTTTACTGGATTTCCACTTACTTTATCAAATCTCATCTCCACCACACAGGACAAGTTTGCATCTGTTATACTTTTGGAGAAAATTGTGGTCATTTTATTTTTGCGCGAATGTGTTCAGATTCCTTTTATATTGCATTTGGCACATGGTGACGATTATCTCGAGAGTGCAAAGCAGCCAAATGAAACTTTTACTGGATTTCCACTTACTTTATCAAATCTCATCTCCACCACACAGGACAAGTTTGCATCTGTTATAGTTTTGGAGAAAATTGTGGTCATTTCATTTTTGCGCGAATGTGTTCAGATTCCTTTTATATTGCATTTGGCACATGGTGACGATTATCTCGAGAGTGCAAAGTAGCCAAATGAAACTTTTACTGGATTTCCACTTACTTTATCAAATCTCATCTCCACCACACAGGACAAGTTTGCATCTGTTATAGTTTTGAAGAAAATTGTGGTCATTTCATTTTTGCGCGAATGTGTTCAGATTCCTTTTATATTGCATTTGGCACATGGTGACGATTATCTCGAGAGTGCAAAGTAGCCAAATGAAACTTTTACTGGATTTCCACTTACTTTATCAAATCTCATCTCCACCACACAGGACAAGTTTGCATCTGTTATAGTTTTGGAGAAAATTGTGGTCATTTCATTTATGCGCGAATGTGTTCAGATTGCTATTCTATTGCATTTGGCACATGGTGACGATTATCTCGAGAGTGCAAAGTAGCCAAATGAAACTTTTACTGGATTTCCACTTACTCTATCAAATCTCATCTCCACCACACAGGACAAGTTTGCATCTGTTATAGTTTTGGAGAAAATTGTGGTCATTTCATTTATGCGCGAATGTGTTCAGATTGATATTCTATTGCATTTGGCACATGGTGACGATTATCTCGAGAGTGCAAAGTAGCCAAATGAAACTTTTACTGGATTTCCACTTACTTTATCAAATCTCATCTCCACCACACAGGACAAGTTTGCATCTGTTATAGTTTTGGAGAAAATTGTGGTCATTTCATTTATGCGCGAATGTGTTCAGATTGCTATTCTATTGCATTTGGCACATGGTGACGATTATCTCGAGAGTGCAAAGTAGCCAAATGAAACTTTTACTGGATTTCCACTTACTTTATCAAATCTCATCTCCACCACACAGGACAAGTTTGCATCTGTTATAGTTTTGGAGAAAATTGTGGTCATTTCATTTATGCGCGAATGTTTTCAGATTGCTATTCTATTGCATTTGGCACATGGTGACGATTAGCTCGAGAGTGCAAAGTAGCCAAATGAAACTTTTACTGGATTTCCACTTACTTTATCAAATCTCATCTCCACCACACTTGACAAGTTTGCATCTGTTATAGTTTTGTAGAAAATTGTGGTCATTTCATTTATGCGCGAATGTGTTCAGATTGCTATTCTATTGCATTTGGCACATGGTGACGATTATCTCGAGAGTGCAAAGTAGCCAAATGAAACTTTTACTGGATTTCCACTTACTTTATCAAATCTCATCTCCACCACACAAGACAAGTTTGCATCTGTTATAGTTTTGGAGAAAATTGTGGTCATTTCATTTATGCGCGAATGTGTTCAGATTGCTATTCTATTGCATTTGGCACATGGTGACGATTATCTCGAGAATGCAAAGTAGCCAAATGAAACTTTTACTGGATTTCCACTTACTTTATCAAATCTCATCTTCACCACACAGGACAAGTTTGCATCTGTTATAGTTTTGGAGAAAATTGTGGTCATTTCATTTATGCGCGAATGTTTTCAGATTGCTATTCTATTGCATTTGGCACATGGTGACGATTATCTCGAGAGTGCAAAGTAGCCAAATGAAACTTTTACTGGATTTCCACTTACTTTATCAAATCTCATCTCCACCACACAGGACAAGTTTGCATCTGTTATAGTTTTGGAGAAAATTGTGGTCATTTCATTTATGCGCGAATGTGTTCAGATTGCTATTCTATTGCATTTGGCACATGGTGACGATTATCTCGAGAGTGCAAAGTAGCCAAATGAAACTTTTACTGGATTTCCACTTACTCTATCAAATCTCATCTCCACCACACAGGACAAGTTTGCATCTGTTATAGTTTTGGAGAAAATTGTGGTCATTTCATTTATACGCGAATGTGTTCAGATTGCTATTCTATTGCATTTGGCACATGGTGACGATTATCTCGAGAGTGCAAAGTAGCCAAATGAAACTTTTACTGGATTTCCACTTACTTTATCAAATCTCATCTCCACCACACAGGACAAGTTTGCATCTGTTATAGTTTTGGAGAAAATTGTGGTCATTTCATTTATGCGCGAATGTGTTCAGATTGCTATTCTATTGCATTTGGCACATGGTGACGATTATCTCGAGAGTGCAAAGTAGCCAAATGAAACTTTTACTGGATTTCCACTTACTTTATCAAATCTCATCTCCACCACACTTGACAAGTTTGCATCTGTTATAGTTTTGTAGAAAATTGTGGTCATTTCATTTATGCGCGAATGTGTTCAGATTGCTATTCTATTGCATTTGGCACATGGTGACGATTATCTCGAGAGTGCAAAGTAGCCAAATGAAACTTTTACTGGATTTCCACTTACTTTATCAAATCTCATCTCCACCACACAAGACAAGTTTGCATCTGTTATAGTTTTGGAGAAAATTGTGGTCATTTCATTTATGCGCGAATGTGTTCAGATTGCTATTCTATTGCATTTGGCACATGGTGACGATTATCTCGAGAATGCAAAGTAGCCAAATGAAACTTTTACTGGATTTCCACTTACTTTATCAAATCTCATCTTCACCACACAGGACAAGTTTGCATCTGTTATAGTTTTGGAGAAAATTGTGGTCATTTCATTTATGCGCGAATGTTTTCAGATTGCTATTCTATTGCATTTGGCACATGGTGACGATTATCTCGAGAGTGCAAAGTAGCCAAATGAAACTTTTACTGGATTTCCACTTACTTTATCAAATCTCATCTCCACCACACAGGACAAGTTTGCATCTGTTATAGTTTTGGAGAAAATTGTGGTCATTTCATTTATGCGCGAATGTGTTCAGATTGCTATTCTATTGCATTTGGCACATGGTGACGATTATCTCGAGAGTGCAAAGTAGCCAAATGAAACTTTTACTGGATTTCCACTTACTCTATCAAATCTCATCTCCACCACACAGGACAAGTTTGCATCTGTTATAGTTTTGGAGAAAATTGTGGTCATTTCATTTATACGCGAATGTGTTCAGATTGCTATTCTATTGCATTTGGCACATGGTGACGATTATCTCGAGAGTGCAAAGTAGCCAAATGAAACTTTTACTGGATTTCCACTTACTTTATCAAATCTCATCTCCACCACACAGGACAAGTTTGCATCTGTTATAGTTTTGGAGAAAATTGTGGTCATTTCATTTATGCGCAAATGTGTTCAGATTGCTATTCTATTGCATTTGGCACATGGTGACGATTATCTCGAGAGTGCAAAGTAGCCAAATAAAACTTTTACTGGATTTCCACTTACTTTATCAAATCTCATCTCCACCACACAGGACAAGTTTGCATCTGTTATAGTTTTGGAGAAAATTGTGGTCATTTCATTTATGCGCGAATGTTTTCAGATTGCTATTCTATTGCATTTGGCACATGGTGACGATTATCTCGAGAGTGCAAAGTAGCCAAATGAAACTTTTACTGGATTTCCACTTACTTTATCAAATCTCATCTCCACCACACAAGACAAGTTTGCATCTGTTATAGTTTTGGAGAAAATTGTGGTCATTTCATTTATGCGCGAATGTGTTCAGATTGCTATTCTATTGCATTTGGCACATGGTGACGATTATCTCGAGAGTGCAAAGTAGCCAAATGAAACTTTTACTGGATTTCCACTTACTTTATCAAATCTCATCTCCACCACACAGGACAAGTTTGCATCTGTTATAGTTTTGGAGAAAATTGTGGTCATTTCATTTATGCGCGAATGTGTTCAGATTGCTATTCTATTGCATTTGGCACATGGTGACGATTATCTCGAGAGTGCAAAGTAGCCAAATTAAACTTTTACTGGATTTCCACTTACTTTATCAAATCTCATCTCCACCACACAGGACAAGTTTGCATCTGTTATAGTTTTGGAGAAAATTGTGGTCATTTCATTTATGCGCGAATGTTTTCAGATTGCTATTCTATTGCATTTGGCACATGGTGACGATTATCTCGAGAGTGCAAAGTAGCCAAATGAAACTTTTACTGGATTTCCACTTACTTTATCAAATCTCTTCTCCACCACACAAGACAAGTTTGCATCTGTTATAGTTTTGGAGAAAATTGTGGTCATTTCATTTATGCGCGAATGTGTTCAGATTGCTATTCTATTGCATTTGGCACATGGTGACGATTATCTCGAGAGTGCAAAGTAGCCAAATGAAACTTTTACTGGATTTCCACTTACTTTATCAAATCTCATCTCCACCACACAGGACAAGTTTGCATCTGTTATAGTTTTGGAGAAAATTGTGGTCATTTCATTTTTGCGCGAATGTGTTCAGATTCCTTTTATATTGCATTTGGCACATGGTGACGATTATCTCGAGAGTGCAAAGTAGCCAAATGAAACTTTTACTGGATTTCCACTTACTTTATCAAATCTCATCTCCACCACACAGGACAAGTTTGCATCTGTTATAGTTTTGGAGAAAATTGTGGTCATTTCATTTTTGCGCGAATGTGTTCAGATTCCTTTTATATTGCATTTGGCACATGGTGACGATTATCTCGAGATTGCAAAGTAGCCAAATGAAACTTTTACTGGATTTCCACTTACTTTATCAAATCTCATCTCCACCACACAGGACAAGTTTGCATCTGTTATACTTTTGGAGAAAATTGTGGTCATTTTATTTTTGCGCGAATGTGTTCAGATTCCTTTTATATTGCATTTGGCACATGGTGACGATTATCTCGAGAGTGCAAAGCAGCCAAATGAAACTTTTACTGGATTTCCACTTACTTTATCAAATCTCATCTCCACCACACAGGACAAGTTTGCATCTGTTATAGTTTTGGAGAAAATTGTGGTCATTTCATTTTTGCGCGAATGTGTTCAGATTCCTTTTATATTGCATTTGGCACATGGTGACGATTATCTCGAGAGTGCAAAGTAGCCAAATGAAACTTTTACTGGATTTCCACTTACTTTATCAAATCTCATCTCCACCACACAGGACAAGTTTGCATCTGTTATAGTTTTGAAGAAAATTGTGGTCATTTCATTTTTGCGCGAATGTGTTCAGATTCCTTTTATATTGCATTTGGCACATGGTGACGATTATCTCGAGAGTGCAAAGTAGCCAAATGAAACTTTTACTGGATTTCCACTTACTTTATCAAATCTCATCTCCACCACACAGGACAAGTTTGCATCTGTTATAGTTTTGGAGAAAATTGTGGTCATTTCATTTATGCGCGAATGTGTTCAGATTGCTATTCTATTGCATTTGGCACATGGTGACGATTATCTCGAGAGTGCAAAGTAGCCAAATGAAACTTTTACTGGATTTCCACTTACTCTATCAAATCTCATCTCCACCACACAGGACAAGTTTGCATCTGTTATAGTTTTGGAGAAAATTGTGGTCATTTCATTTATGCGCGAATGTGTTCAGATTGATATTCTATTGCATTTGGCACATGGTGACGATTATCTCGAGAGTGCAAAGTAGCCAAATGAAACTTTTACTGGATTTCCACTTACTTTATCAAATCTCATCTCCACCACACAGGACAAGTTTGCATCTGTTATAGTTTTGGAGAAAATTGTGGTCATTTCATTTATGCGCGAATGTGTTCAGATTGCTATTCTATTGCATTTGGCACATGGTGACGATTATCTCGAGAGTGCAAAGTAGCCAAATGAAACTTTTACTGGATTTCCACTTACTTTATCAAATCTCATCTCCACCACACAGGACAAGTTTGCATCTGTTATAGTTTTGGAGAAAATTGTGGTCATTTCATTTATGCGCGAATGTTTTCAGATTGCTATTCTATTGCATTTGGCACATGGTGACGATTAGCTCGAGAGTGCAAAGTAGCCAAATGAAACTTTTACTGGATTTCCACTTACTTTATCAAATCTCATCTCCACCACACAAGACAAGTTTGCATCTGTTATAGTTTTGGAGAAAATTGTGGTCATTTCATTTATGCGCGAATGTGTTCAGATTGCTATTCTATTGCATTTGGCACATGGTGACGATTATCTCGAGAGTGCAAAGTAGCCAAATGAAACTTTTACTGGATTTCCACTTACTTTATCAAATCTCATCTCCACCACACAGGACAAGTTTGCATCTGTTATAGTTTTGGAGAAAATTGTGGTCATTTCATTTATGTGCGAATGTGTTCAGATTGCTATTCTATTGCATTTGGCACATGGTGACGATTATCTCGAGAGTGCAAAGTAGCCAAATTAAACTTTTACTGGATTTCCACTTACTTTATCAAATCTCATCTCCACCACACAGGACAAGTTTGCATCTGTTATAGTTTTGGAGAAAATTGTGGTCATTTCATTTATGCGCGAATGTGTTCAGATTGCTATTCTATTGCATTTGGCACATGGTGACGATTATCTCGAGAGTGCAAAGTAGCCAAATGAAACTTTTACTGGATTTCCACTTACTTTATCAAATCTCATCTCCACCACACAGGACAAGTTTGCATCTGTTATAGTTTTGGAGAAAATTGTGGTAATTTCATTTTTGCGCGAATGTGTTCAGATTCCTTTTATATTGCATTTGGCACATGGTGACGATTATCTCGAGAGTGCAAAGTAGCCAAATGAAACTTTTACTGGATTTCCACTTACTTTATCAAATCTCATCTCCACCACACAGGACAAGTTTGCATCTGTTATAGTTTTGGAGAAAATTGTGGTCATTTCATTTTTGCGCGAATGTGTTCAGATTCCTCCTATATTGCATTTGGCACATGGTGACGATTATCTCGAGAGTGCAAAGTAGCCAAATGAAACTTTTACTGGATTTCCACTTACTTTATCAAATCTCATCTCCACCACACAGGACAAGTTTGCATCTGTTATAGTTTTGGAGAAAATTGTGGTAATTTCATTTTTGCGCGAATGTGTTCAGATTCCTTTTATATTGCATTTGGCACATGGTGACGATTATCTCGAGAGTGCAAAGTAGCCAAATGAAACTTTTACTGGATTTCCACTTACTTTATCAAATCTCATCTCCACCACACAGGACAAGTTTGCATCTGTTATAGTTTTGGAGAAAATTGTGGTCATTTCATTTTTGCGCGAATGTGTTCAGATTCCTCCTATATTGCATTTGGCACATGGTGACGATTATCTCGAGAGTGCAAAGTAGCCAAATGAAACTTTTACTGGATTTCCACTTACTTTATCAAATCTCATGTCCACCACACAGGACAAGTTTGCATCTGTTATAGTTTTGGAGAAAATTGTGGTCATTTCATTTTTGCGCGAATGTGTTCAGATTCCTTTTATATTGCATTTGGCACATGGTGACGATTATCTCGAGAGTACAAAGTAGCCAAATGAAACTTTTACTGGATTTCCACTTACTTTATCAAATCTCATCTCCACCACACAGGACAAGTTTGCATCTGTTATAGTTTTGGAGAAAATTGTGGTCATTTCATTTATGCGCGAATGTTTTCAGATTGCTATTCTATTGCATTTGGCACATGGTGACGATTATCTCGAGAGTGCAAAGTAGCCAAATGAAACTTTTACTGGATTTCCACTTACTTTATCAAATCTCATCTCCACCACACAAGACAAGTTTGCATCTGTTGTAGTTTTGGAGAAAATTGTGGTCATTTCATTTATGCGCGAATGTGTTCAGATTGCTATTCTATTGCATTTGGCACATGGTGACGATTATCTCGAGAATGCAAAGTAGCCAAATGAAACTTTTACTGGATTTCCACTTACTTTATCAAATCTCATCTCCACCACACAGGACAAGTTTGCATCTGTTATAGTTTTGGAGAAAAGTGTGGTCATTTCATTTATGCGCGAATGTTTTCAGATTGCTATTCTATTGCATTTGGCACATGGTGACGATTATCTCGAGAGTGCAAAGTAGCCAAATGAAACTTTTACTGGATTTCCACTTACTTTATCAAATCTCATCTCCACCACACAGGACAAGTTTGCATCTGTTATAGTTTTGGAGAAAATTGTGGTCATTTCATTTATGCGCGAATGTGTTCAGATTGCTATTCTATTGCATTTGGCACATGGTGACGATTATCTCGAGAGTGCAAAGTAGCCAAATGAAACTTTTACTGGATTTCCACTTACTCTATCAAATCTCATCTCCACCACACAGGACAAGTTTGCATCTGTTATAGTTTTGGAGAAAATTGTGGTCATTTCATTTATACGCGAATGTGTTCAGATTGCTATTCTATTGCATTTGGCACATGGTGACGATTATCTCGAGAGTGCAAAGTAGCCAAATGAAACTTTTACTGGATTTCCACTTACTTTATCAAATCTCATCTCCACCACACAGGACAAGTTTGCATCTGTTATAGTTTTGGAGAAAATTGTGGTCATTTCATTTATGCGCAAATGTGTTCAGATTGCTATTCTATTGCATTTGGCACATGGTGACGATTATCTCGAGAGTGCAAAGTAGCCAAATAAAACTTTTACTGGATTTCCACTTACTTTATCAAATCTCATCTCCACCACACAGGACAAGTTTGCATCTGTTATAGTTTTGGAGAAAATTGTGGTCATTTCATTTATGCGCGAATGTGTTCAGATTGCTATTCTATTGCATTTGGCACATGGTGACGATAATCTCGAGAGTGCAAAGTAGCCAAATGAAACTTTTACTGGATTTCCACTTACTTTATCAAATCTCATCTCCACCACACAGGACAAGTTTGCATCTGTTATAGTTTTGGAGAAAATTGTGGTCATTTCATTTATGCGCGAATGTTTTCAGATTGCTATTCTATTGCATTTGGCACATGGTGACGATTATCTCGAGAGTGCAAAGTAGCCAAATGAAACTTTTACTGGATTTCCACTTACTTTATCAAATCTCATCTCCACCACACAAGACAAGTTTGCATCTGTTATAGTTTTGGAGAAAATTGTGGTCATTTCATTTATGCGCGAATGTGTTCAGATTGCTATTCTATTGCATTTGGCACATGGTGACGATTATCTCGAGAGTGCAAAGTAGCCAAATGAAACTTTTACTGGATTTCCACTTACTTTATCAAATCTCATCTCCACCACACAGGACAAGTTTGCATCTGTTATAGTTTTGGAGAAAATTGTGGTCATTTCATTTATGCGCGAATGTGTTCAGATTGCTATTCTATTGCATTTGGCACATGGTGACGATTATCTCGAGAGTGCAAAGTAGCCAAATTAAACTTTTACTGGATTTCCACTTACTTTATCAAATCTCATCTCCACCACACAGGACAAGTTTGCATCTGTTATAGTTTTGGAGAAAATTGTGGTCATTTCATTTATGCGCGAATGTTTTCAGATTGCTATTCTATTGCATTTGGCACATGGTGACGATTATCTCGAGAGTGCAAAGTAGCCAAATGAAACTTTTACTGGATTTCCACTTACTTTATCAAATCTCATCTCCACCACACAAGACAAGTTTGCATCTGTTATAGTTTTGGAGAAAATTGTGGTCATTTCATTTATGCGCGAATGTGTTCAGATTGCTATTCTATTGCATTTGGCACATGGTGACGATTATCTCGAGAGTGCAAAGTAGCCAAATGAAACTTTTACTGGATTTCCACTTACTTTATTAAATCTCATCTCCACCACACAGGACAAGTTTGCATCTGTTATAGTTTTGGAGAAAATTGTGGTCATTTCATTTATGCGCGAATGTGTTCAGATTGCTATTCTATTGCATTTGGCACATGGTGACGATTATCTCGAGAGTGCAAAGTAGCCAAATTAAACTTTTACTGGATTTCCACTTACTTTATCAAATCTCATCTCCACCACACAGGACAAGTTTGCATCTGTTATAGTTTTGGAGAAAATTGTGGTCATTTCATTTATGCGCGAATGTGTTCAGATTGCTATTCTATTGCATTTGGCACATGGTGACGATTATCTCGAGAGTGCAAAGTAGCCAAATGAAACTTTTACTGGATTTCCACTTACTTTATCAAATCTCATCTCCACCACACAGGACAAGTTTGCATCTGTTATAGTTTTGGAGAAAATTGTGGTCATTTCATTTTTGCGCGAATGTGTTCAGATTCCTTTTATATTGCATTTGGCACATGGTGACGATTATCTCGAGAGTGCAAAGTAGCCAAATGAAACTTTTACTGGATTTCCACTTACTTTATCAAATCTCATCTCCACCACACAGGACAAGTTTGCATCTGTTATAGTTTTGGAGAAAATTGTGGTCATTTCATTTATGCGCGAATGTGTTCAGATTGCTATTCTATTGCATTTGGCACATGGTGACGATTATCTTGAGAGTGCAAAGTAGCCAAATTAAACTTTTACTGGATTTCCACTTACTTTATCAAATCTCATCTCCACCACACAGGACAAGTTTGCATCTGTTATAGTTTTGGAGAAAATTGTGGTCATTTCATTTATGCGCGAATGTTTTCAGATTGCTATTCTATTGCATTTGGCACATGGTGACGATTATCTCGAGAGTGCAAAGTAGCCAAATGAAACTTTTACTGGATTTCCACTTACTTTATCAAATCTCATCTCCACCACACAAGACAAGTTTGCATCTGTTATAGTTTTGGAGAAAATTGTGGTCATTTCATTTATGCGCGAATGTGTTCAGATTGCTATTCTATTGCATTTGGCACATGGTGACGATTATCTCGAGAGTGCAAAGTAGCCAAATGAAACTTTTACTGGATTTCCACTTACTTTATTAAATCTCATCTCCACCACACAGGACAAGTTTGCATCTGTTATAGTTTTGGAGAAAATTGTGGTCATTTCATTTATGCGCGAATGTGTTCAGATTGCTATTCTATTGCATTTGGCACATGGTGACGATTATCTCGAGAGTGCAAAGTAGCCAAATTAAACTTTTACTGGATTTCCACTTACTTTATCAAATCTCATCTCCACCACACAGGACAAGTTTGCATCTGTTATAGTTTTGGAGAAAATTGTGGTCATTTCATTTATGCGCGAATGTGTTCAGATTGCTATTCTATTGCATTTGGCACATGGTGACGATTATCTCGAGAGTGCAAAGTAGCCAAATGAAACTTTTACTGGATTTCCACTTACTTTATCAAATCTCATCTCCACCACACAGGACAAGTTTGCATCTGTTATAGTTTTGGAGAAAATTGTGGTCATTTCATTTATGCGCGAATGTGTTCAGATTGCTATTCTATTGCATTTGGCACATGGTGACGATTATCTCGAGAGTGCAAAGTAGCCAAATGAAACTTTTACTGGATTTCCACTTACTTTATCAAATCTCATCTCCACCACACAGGACAAGTTTGCATCTGTTATAGTTTTGGAGAAAATTGTGGTCATTTCATTTTTGCGCGAATGTGTTCAGATTCCTTTTATATTGCATTTGGCACATGGTGACGATTTTCTCGAGAGTGCAAAGTAGCCAAATGAAACTTTTACTTGATTTCCACTTACTTTATCAAATCTCATCTCCACCACACAGGACAAGTTTGCATCTGTTATAGTTTTGGAGAAAATTGTGGTCATTTCATTTTTGCGCGAATGTGTTCAGATTCCTTTTATATTGCATTTGGCACATGGTGACGATTATCTCGAGAGTGCAAAGTAGCCAAATGAAACTTTTACTGGATTTCCACTTGCTTTATCAAATCTCATCTCCACCACACAGGACAAGTTTGCATCTGTTATAGTTTTGGAGAAAATTGTGGTCATTTCATTTTTGCGCGAATGTGTTCAGATTCCTTTTATATTGCATTTGGCACATGGTGACGATTATCTCGAGAGTGCAAAGTAGCCAAATGAAACTTTTACTGGATTTCCACTTACTTTATCAAATCTCATCTCCACCACACAGGACAAGTTTGCATCTGTTATAGTTTTGGAGAAAATTGTGGTCATTTCATTTTTGCGCGAATGTGTTCAGATTCCTTTTATATTGCATTTGGCACATGGTGACGATTATCTCGAGAGTGCAAAGTAGCCAAATGAAACTTTTACTGGATTTCCACTTACTTTATCAAATCTCATCTCCACCACACAGGACAAGTTTGCATCTGTTATAGTTTTGGAGAAAATTGTGGTCATTTCATTTTTGCGCGAATGTGTTCAGATTCCTCCTATATTGCATTTGGCACATGGTGACGATTATCTCGAGAGTGCAAAGTAGCCAAATGAAACTTTTACTGGATTTCCACTTACTTTATCAAATCTCATCTCCACCACACAGGACAAGTTTGCATCTGTTATAGTTTTGGAGAAAATTGTGGTCATTTCATTTTTGCGCGAATGTGTTCAGATTCCTCCTATATTGCATTTGGCACATGGTGACGATTATCTCGAGAGTGCAAAGTAGCCAAATGAAACTTTTACTGGATTTCCACTTACTTTATCAAATCTCATCTCCACCACACAAGACAAGTTTGCATCTGTTATAGTTTTGGAGAAAATTGTGGTCATTTCATTTATGCGCGAATGTGTTCAGATTGCTATTCTATTGCATTTGGCACATGGTGACGATTATCTCGAGAATGCAAAGTAGCCAAATGAAACTTTTACTGGATTTCCACTTACTTTATCAAATCTCATCTCCACCACACAGGACAAGTTTGCATCTGTTATAGTTTTGGAGAAAATTGTGGTCATTTCATTTATGCGCGAATGTTTTCAGATTGCTATTCTATTGCATTTGGCACATGGTGACGATTATCTCGAGAGTGCAAAGTAGCCAAATGAAACTTTTACTGGATTTCCACTTACTTTATCAAATCTCATCTCCACCACACAGGACAAGTTTGCATCTGTTATAGTTTTGGAGAAAATTGTGGTCATTTCATTTATGCGCGAATGTGTTCAGATTGCTATTCTATTGCATTTGGAACATGGTGACGATTATCTCGAGAGTGCAAAGTAGCCAAATGAAACTTTTACTGGATTTCCACTTACTCTATCAAATCTCATCTCCACCACACAGGACAAGTTTGCATCTGTTATAGTTTTGGAGAAAATTGTGGTCATTTCATTTATGCGCGAATGTGTTCAGATTGCTATTCTATTGCATTTGGCACATGGTGACGATTATCTCGAGAGTGCAAAGTAGCCAAATGAAACTTTTACTGGATTTCCACTTACTTTATCAAATCTCATCTCCACCACACAGGACAAGTTTGCATCTGTTATAGTTTTGGAGAAAATTGTGGTCATTTCATTTATGCGCGAATGTGTTCAGATTGCTATTCTATTGCATTTGGCACATGGTGACGATTATCTCGAGAGTGCAAAGTAGCCAAATGAAACTTTTACTGGATTTCCACTTACTTTATCAAATCTCATCTCCACCACACAGGACAAGTTTGCATCTGTTATAGTTTTGGAGAAAATTGTGGTCATTTCATTTATGCGCGAATGTGTTCAGATTGCTATTCTATTGCATTTGGCACATGGTGACGATTATCTCGAGAGTGCAAAGTAGCCAAATGAAACTTTTACTGGATTTCCACTTACTTTATCAAATCTCATCTCCACCACACAGGACAAGTTTGCATCTGTTATAGTTTTGGAGAAAATAGTGGTCATTTCATTTATGCGCGAATGGAATCAGATTGCTATTCTATTGCATTTGGCACATGGTGACGATTATCTCGAGAGTGTAAAGTAGCCAAATGAAACTTTTACTGGATTTCCACTTACTTTATCAAATCTCATCTCCACCACACAGGACAAGTTTGCATCTGTTATAGTTTTGGAGAAAATTGTGGTCATTTCATTTATGCGCGAATATGTTCAGATTGCTATTCTATTGCATTTGGCACATGGTGACGATTATCTCGAGAGTGCAAAGTAGCCAAATGAAACTTTTACTGGATTTCCACTTACTTTATCAAATCTCATCTCCACCACACAGGACAAGTTTGCATCTGTTATAGTTTTGGAGAAAATTGTGGTCATTTCATTTATGCGCGAATGTGTTCAGATTGCTATTCTATTGCATTTGGCACATGGTAACGATTATCTCGAGAGTGCAAAGTAGCCAAATGAAACTTTTACTGGATTTCCACTTACTTTATCAAATCTCATCTCCACCACACAGGACAAGTTTGCATCTGTTATAGTTTTGGAGAAAATTGTGGTCATTTCATTTATGCGCGAATGTGTTCAGATTGCTATTCTATTGCATTTGGCACATGGTGACGATTATCTCGAGAGTGCAAAGTAGCCAAATGAAACTTTTACTGGATTTCCACTTACTTTATCAAATCTCATCTCCACCACACAGGACAAGTTTGCATCTGTTATAGTTTTGGAGAAAATTGTGGTCATTTCATTTATGCGCGAATGTGTTCAGATTGCTATTCTATTGCATTTGGCACATGGTGACGATTATCTCGAGAGTGCAAAGTAGCCAAATGAAACTTTTACTGGATTTCCACTTACTTTATCAAATCTCATCTCCACCACACAGGACAAGTTTGCATCTGTTATAGTTTTTGAGAAAATTGTGGTCATTTCATTTATGCGCGAATGTGCTCAGATTGCTATTCTATTGCATTTGGCACATGGTGACGATTATCTCGAGAGTGCAAAGTAGCCAAATGAAACTTTTACTCTATTTCCACTTACTTTATCAAATCTCATCTCCACCACACAGGACAAGTTTGCATCTGTTATAGTTTTGGAGAAAATTGTGGTCATTTCATTTATGCGCGAATGTGTTCAGATTGCTATTCTATTGCATTTGGCACATGGTGACGATTATCTCGAGAGTGCAAAGTAGCCAAATGAAACTTTTACTGGATTTCCACTTACTTTATCAAATCTCATCTCCACCACACAGGACAAGTTTGCATCTGTTATAGTTTTGGAGAAAATTGTGGTCATTTCATTTTGTGCGCGAATGTGTTCAGATTGCTATTCTATTGCATTTGGCACATGGTGACGATTATCTCGAGAGTGCAAAGTAGCCAAATGAAACTTTTACTGGATTTCCACTTACTTTATCAAATCTCATCTCCACCACACAGGACAAGTTTGCATCTGTTATAGTTTTGGAGAAAATTGTGGTCATTTCATTTATGCGCGAATGTGTTCAGATTGCTATTCTATTGCATTTGGCACATGGTGACGATTATCTCGAGAGTGCAAAGTAGCCAAATGAAACTTTTACTGGATTTCCATTTACTTTATCAAATCTCATCTCCACCAAACAGGACAAGTTTGCATTTGTTATAGTTTTGGAGAAAATTGTGGTCATTTCATTTATGCGCGAATGTGTTCAGATTGCTATTCTATTGCATTTGGCACATGGTGACGATTATCTCGAGAGTGCAAAGTAGCCAAATGAAACTTTTACTGGATTTCCACTTACTTTATCAAATCTCATCTCCACCACACAGGACAAGTTTGCATCTGTTATAGTTTTGGAGAAAATTGTGGTCATTTCATTTATGCGCGAATGTGTTCAGATTGCTATTCTATTGCATTTGGCACATGGTGACGATTATCTCGAGAGTGCAAAGTAGCCAAATGAAACTTTTACTGGATTTCCACTTACTTTATCAAATCTCATCTCCACCACACAGGACAAGTTTGCATCTGTTATAGTTCAGGAGAAAATTGTGGTCATTTCATTTATGCGCGAATGTGTTCAGATTGCTATTCTATTGCATTTGGCACATGGTGACGATTATCTCGAGAGTGCAAAGTAGCCAAATGAAACTTTTACTGGATTTCCACTTACTTTATCAAATCTCATCTCCACCACACAGGACAAGTTTGCATCTGTTATAGTTTTGGAGAAAATTGTGGTCATTTCATTTATGCGCGAATGTGTTCAGATTGCTATTCTATTGCATTTGGCACATGGTGACGATTATCTCGAGAGTGCAAAGTAGCCAAATGAAACTTTTACTGGATTTCCACTTACTTTATCAAATCTCATCTCCACCACACAGGAAAAGTTTGCATCTGTTATAGTTTTGGAGAAAATTGTGGTCATTTCATTTATGCGCGAATGTGTTCAGATTTCTATTCTATTGCATTTGGCACATGGTGACGATTATCTCGAGAGTGCAAAGTAGCCAAATGAAACTTTTACTGGATTTCCACTTACTTTATCAAATCTCATCTCCACCACACAGGACAAGTTTGCATCTGTTATAGTTTTGGAGAAAATTGTGGTCATTTCATTTATGCGCGAATGTGTTCAGATTGCTATTCTATTGCATTTGGCACATGGTGACGATTATCTCGAGAGTGCAAAGTAGCCAAATGAAACTTTTACTGGATTTCCACTTATTTTATCAAATCTCATCTCCACCACACAGGACAAGTTTGCATCTGTTATTGTTTTGGAGAAAATTGTGGTCATTTAATTTATGCGCGAAATGTGTTCAGATTGGTTTTATATTGCATTTGGCACATGGTGACGATTATCTCGAGTGTGCAAAGTAGCCAAATGAAACTTTTACTGGATTTGCACTTATTTTATCAAATCTCATCTCCACCACACAGGACAAGTTTGCATCTGTTATAGTTTTGGAGAAAATTGTGGTCATTTCATTTATGCGCGAAATGTGTTTAGATTGGTTTTATATTGCATTTGGCACATGGTGACGATTATCTCGAGAATGCAAAGTAGCCAAATGACACTTTTACTGGATTTCCACTTATTTTATCAAATCTCATCTCCACCACACAGGACAAGTTTGCATCTGTTATAGTTTTGGAGAAAATTGTGGTCATTTAATTTATGCGCGAAATGTGTTCAGATTGGTTTTATATTGCATTTGGCACATGGTGACAATTATCTCGAGAGTGCAAAGTAGCCAAATGAAACTTTTACTGGATTTCCACTTATTTTATCAAATCTCATCTCCACCACACAGGACAAGTTTGCATCTGTTATTGTTTTGGAGAAAATTGTGGTCATTTAATTTATGCGCGAAATGTGTTCAGATTGGTTTATATTGCATTTGGCACATGGTGACGATTATCTCGAGAGTGCAAAGTAGCCAAACGAAACTTTTACTGGATTTCCACTTATTTTATCAAATCTCATCTCCACCACACAGGACAAGTTTGCATCTGTTATAGTTTTGGAGATAATTGTGGTCATTTAATTTATGCGCGAAATGTGTTCAGATTGGTTTTGTATTGCATTTGGCACATGGTGACGATTATCTCGAGTGTGCAAAGTAGCCAAATGAAACTTTTACTGGATTTGCACCTATTTTATCAAATCTCATCTCCACCACACAGGACAAGTTTGCATCTGTTATAGTTTTGGAGAAAATTGTGGTCATTTCATTTATACACGAAATGTGTTCAGATTGGTTTTATATTGCATTTGGCACATGGTGACGATTATCTCGAGAGTGCAAAAGAGTTAAATGAAACTTCTACTGGATTTCCACTTATTTTATCAAATCTCATCTCCACCACACAGGACAAGTTTGCATCTGTTATAATTTTGGAGAAAATTGTGGTCATTTCATTTATGCTCGAAATGTGTTCAGATTGGTTTTATATTGCATTTGGCACATGGTGACGATAATCTCAAGTGTGCAAAGTAGCCAAATGAAACTTTTACTGGATTTCCACTTACTTTATCAAATCTCATCTCCACCACACAGGACAAGTTTGCATCTGTTATAGTTTTGGAGAAAATTGTGGTCATTTCATTTATGCGCGAATGTGTTCAGATTGCTATTCTATTGCATTTGGCACATGGTGACGATTATCTCGAGAGTGCAAAGTAGCCAAATTAAACTTTTACTGGATTTCCACTTACTTTATCAAATCTCATCTCCACCACACAGGACAAGTTTGCATCTGTTATAGTTTTGGAGAAAATTGTGGTCATTTCATTTATGCGCGAATGTTTTCAGATTGCTATTCTATTGCATTTGGCACATGGTGACGATTATCTCGAGAGTGCAAAGTAGCCAAATGAAACTTTTACTGGATTTCCACTTACTTTATTAAATCTCATCTCCACCACACAGGACAAGTTTGCATCTGTTATAGTTTTGGAGAAAATTGTGGTCATTTCATTTATGCGCGAATGTGTTCAGATTGCTATTCTATTGCATTTGGCACATGGTGACGATTATCTCGAGAGTGCAAAGTAGCCAAATTAAACTTTTACTGGATTTCCACTTACTTTATCAAATCTCATCTCCACCACACAGGACAAGTTTGCATCTGTTATAGTTTTGGAGAAAATTGTGGTCATTTCATTTATGCGCGAATGTGTTCAGATTGCTATTCTATTGCATTTGGCACATGGTGAAGATTATCTCGAGAGTGCAAAGTAGCCAAATGAAACTTTTACTGGATTTCCACTTACTTTATCAAATCTCATCTCCACCACACAGGACAAGTTTGCATCTGTTATAGTTTTGGAGAAAATTGTGGTCATTTCATTTATGCGCGAATGTGTTCAGATTGCTATTCTATTGCATTTGGCACATGGTGACGATTATCTCGAGAGTGCAAAGTAGCCAAATGAAACTTTTACTGGATTTCCACTTACTTTATCAAATCTCATCTCCACCACACAGGACAAGTTTGCATCTGTTATAGTTCAGGAGAAAATTGTGGTCATTTCATTTATGCGCGAATGTGTTCAGATTGCAATTCTATTGCATTTGGCACATGGTGACGATTATCTCGAGAGTGCAAAGTAGCCAAATGAAACTTTTACTGGATTTCCACTTACTTTATCAAATCTCATCTCCACCACACAGGACAAGTTTGCATCTGTTATAGTTTTGGAGAAAATTGTGGTCATTTCATTTATGCGCGAATGTGTTCAGATTGCTATTCTATTGCATTTGGCACATGGTGACGATTATCTCGAGAGTGCAAAGTAGCCAAATGAAACTTTTACTGGATTTCCACTTACTTTATCAAATCTCATCTCCACCACACAGGAAAAGTTTGCATCTGTTATAGTTTTGGAGAAAATTGTGGTCATTTCATTTATGCGCGAATGTGTTCAGATTTCTATTCTATTGCATTTGGCACATGGTGACGATTGTCTCGAGAGTGCAAAGTAGCCAAATGAAACTTTTACTGGATTTCCACTTACTTTATCAAATCTCATCTCCACCACACAGGACAAGTTTGCATCTGTTATAGTTTTGGAGAAAATTGTGGTCATTTCATTTATGCGCGAATGTGTTCAGATTGCTATTCTATTGCATTTGGCACATGGTGACGATTATCTCGAGAGTGCAAAGTAGCCAAATGAAACTTTTACTGGATTTCCACTTATTTTATCAAATCTCATCTCCACCACACAGGACAAGTTTGCATCTGTTATTGTTTTGGAGAAAATTGTGGTCATTTAATTTATGCGCGAAATGTGTTCAGATTGGTTTTATATTGCATTTGGCACATGGTGACGATTATCTCGAGTGTGCAAAGTAGCCAAATGAAACTTTTACTGGATTTGCACTTATTTTATCAAATCTCATCTCCACCACACAGGACAAGTTTGCATCTGTTATAGTTTTGGAGAAAATTGTGGTCATTTCATTTATGCGCGAAATGTGTTTAGATTGGTTTTATATTGCATTTGGCACATGGTGACGATTATCTCGAGAATGCAAAGTAGCCAAATGACACTTTTACTGGATTTCCACTTATTTTATCAAATCTCATCTCCACCACACAGGACAAGTTTGCATCTGTTATAGTTTTGGAGAAAATTGTGGTCATTTAATTTATGCGCGAAATGTGTTCAGATTGGTTTTATATTGCATTTGGCACATGGTGACAATTATCTCGAGAGTGCAAAGTAGCCAAATGAAACTTTTACTGGATTTCCACTTATTTTATCAAATCTCATCTCCACCACACAGGACAAGTTTGCATCTGTTATTGTTTTGGAGAAAATTGTGGTCATTTAATTTATGCGCGAAATGTGTTCAGATTGGTTTATATTGCATTTGGCACATGGTGACGATTATCTCGAGAGTGCAAAGTAGCCAAACAAAACTTTTACTGGATTTCCACTTATTTTATCAAATCTCATCTCCACCACACAGGACAAGTTTGCATCTGTTATAGTTTTGGAGATAATTGTGGTCATTTAATTTATGCGCGAAATGTGTTCAGATTGGTTTTGTATTGCATTTGGCACATGGTGACGATTATCTCGAGTGTGCAAAGTAGCCAAATGAAACTTTTACTGGATTTGCACCTATTTTATCAAATCTCATCTCCACCACACAGGACAAGTTTGCATCTGTTATAGTTTTGGAGAAAATTGTGGTCATTTCATTTATACACGAAATGTGTTCAGATTGGTTTTATATTGCATTTGGCACATGGTGACGATTATCTCGAGAGTGCAAAAGAGTTAAATGAAACTTCTACTGGATTTCCACTTATTTTATCAAATCTCATCTCCACCACACAGGACAAGTTTGCATCTGTTATAATTTTGGAGAAAATTGTGGTCATTTCATTTATGCTCGAAATGTGTTCAGATTGGTTTTATATTGCATTTGGCACATGGTGACGATAATCTCGAGTGTGCAAAGTAGCCAAATGAAACTTTTACTGGATTTCCACTTACTTTATCAAATCTCATCTCCACCACACAGGACAAGTTTGCATCTGTTATAGTTTTGGAGAAAATTGTGGTCATTTCATTTATGCGCGAATGTGTTCAGATTGCTATTCTATTGCATTTGGCACATGGTGACGATTATCTCGAGAGTGCAAAGTAGCCAAATTAAACTTTTACTGGATTTCCACTTACTTTATCAAATCTCATCTCCACCACACAGGACAAGTTTGCATCTGTTATAGTTTTGGAGAAAATTGTGGTCATTTCATTTATGCGCGAATGTTTTCAGATTGCTATTCTATTGCATTTGGCACATGGTGACGATTATCTCGAGAGTGCAAAGTAGCCAAATGAAACTTTTACTGGATTTCCACTTACTTTATTAAATCTCATCTCCACCACACAGGACAAGTTTGCATCTGTTATAGTTTTGGAGAAAATTGTGGTCATTTCATTTATGCGCGAATGTGTTCAGATTGCTATTCTATTGCATTTGGCACATGGTGACGATTATCTCGAGAGTGCAAAGTAGCCAAATTAAACTTTTACTGGATTTCCACTTACTTTATCAAATCTCATCTCCACCACACAGGACAAGTTTGCATCTGTTATAGTTTTGGAGAAAATTGTGGTCATTTCATTTATGCGCGAATGTGTTCAGATTGCTATTCTATTGCATTTGGCACATGGTGAAGATTATCTCGAGAGTGCAAAGTAGCCAAATGAAACTTTTACTGGATTTCCACTTACTTTATCAAATCTCATCTCCACCACACAGGACAAGTTTGCATCTGTTATAGTTTTGGAGAAAATTGTGGTCATTTCATTTATGCGCGAATGTGTTCAGATTGCTATTCTATTGCATTTGGCACATGGTGACGATTATCTCGAGAGTGCAAAGTAGCCAAATGAAACTTTTACTGGATTTCCACTTACTTTATCAAATCTCATCTCCACCACACAGGACAAGTTTGCATCTGTTATTGTTTTGGAGAAAATTGTGGTCATTTAATTTATGCGCGAAATGTGTTCAGATTGGTTTATATTGCATTTGGCACATGGTGACGATTATCTCGAGAGTGCAAAGTAGCCAAACGAAACTTTTACTGGATTTCCACTTATTTTATCAAATCTCATCTCCACCACACAGGACAAGTTTGCATCTGTTATAGTTTTGGAGATAATTGTGGTCATTTAATTTATGCGCGAAATGTGTTCAGATTGGTTTTGTATTGCATTTGGCACATGGTGACGATTATCTCGAGTGTGCAAAGTAGCCAAATGAAACTTTTACTGGATTTGCACCTATTTTATCAAATCTCATCTCCACCACACAGGACAAGTTTGCATCTGTTATAGTTTTGGAGAAAATTGTGGTCATTTCATTTATACACGAAATGTGTTCAGATTGGTTTTATATTGCATTTGGCACATGGTGACGATTATCTCGAGAGTGCAAAAGAGTTAAATGAAACTTCTACTGGATTTCCACTTATTTTATCAAATCTCATCTCCACCACACAGGACAAGTTTGCATCTGTTATAATTTTGGAGAAAATTGTGGTCATTTCATTTATGCTCGAAATGTGTTCAGATTGGTTTTATATTGCATTTGGCACATGGTGACGATAATCTCGAGAGTGCAAAGTAGCCAAATTAAACTTTTACTGGATTTCCACTTACTTTATCAAATCTCATCTCCACCACACAGGACAAGTTTGCATCTGTTATAGTTTTGGAGAAACTTGTGGTCATTTCATTTATGCGCGAATGTGTTCAGATTGCTATTCTATTGCATTTGGCACATGGTGACGATTATCTCGAGAGTGCAAAGTAGCCAAATTAAACTTTTACTGGATTTCCACTTACTTTATCAAATCTCATCTCCACCACACAGGACAAGTTTGCATCTGTTATAGTTTTGGAGAAAATTGTGGTCATTTCATTTATGCGCGAATGTTTTCAGATTGCTATTCTATTGCATTTGGCACATGGTGACGATTATCTCGAGAGTGCAAAGTAGCCAAATGAAACTTTTACTGGATTTCCACTTACTTTATTAAATCTCATCTCCACCACACAGGACAAGTTTGCATCTGTTATTGTTTTGGAGAAAATTGTGGTCATTTAATTTATGCGCGAAATGTGTTCAGATTGGTTTATATTGCATTTGGCACATGGTGACGATTATCTCGAGAGTGCAAAGTAGCCAAACGAAACTTTTACTGGATTTCCACTTATTTTATCAAATCTCATCTCCACCACACAGGACAAGTTTGCATCTGTTATAGTTTTGGAGATAATTGTGGTCATTTAATTTATGCGCGAAATGTGTTCAGATTGGTTTTGTATTGCATTTGGCACATGGTGACGATTATCTCGAGTGTGCAAAGTAGCCAAATGAAACTTTTACTGGATTTGCACCTATTTTATCAAATCTCATCTCCACCACACAGGACAAGTTTGCATCTGTTATAGTTTTGGAGAAAATTGTGGTCATTTCATTTATACACGAAATGTGTTCAGATTGGTTTTATATTGCATTTGGCACATGGTGACGATTATCTCGAGAGTGCAAAAGAGTTAAATGAAACTTCTACTGGATTTCCACTTATTTTATCAAATCTCATCTCCACCACACAGGACAAGTTTGCATCTGTTATAATTTTGGAGAAAATTGTGGTCATTTCATTTATGCTCGAAATGTGTTCAGATTGGTTTTATATTGCATTTGGCACATGGTGACGATAATCTCGAGTGTGCAAAGTAGCCAAATGAAACTTTTACTGGATTTCCACTTACTTTATCAAATCTCATCTCCACCACACAGGACAAGTTTGCATCTGTTATAGTTTTGGAGAAACTTGTGGTCATTTCATTTATGCGCGAATGTGTTCAGATTGCTATTCTATTGCATTTGGCACATGGTGACGATTATCTCGAGAGTGCAAAGTAGCCAAATTAAACTTTTACTGGATTTCCACTTACTTTATCAAATCTCATCTCCACCACACAGGACAAGTTTGCATCTGTTATAGTTTTGGAGAAAATTGTGGTCATTTCATTTATGCGCGAATGTTTTCAGATTGCTATTCTATTGCATTTGGCACATGGTGACGATTATCTCGAGAGTGCAAAGTAGCCAAATGAAACTTTTACTGGATTTCCACTTACTTTATTAAATCTCATCTCCACCACACAGGACAAGTTTGCATCTGTTATAGTTTTGGAGAAAATTGTGGTCATTTCATTTATGCGCGAATGTGTTCAGATTGCTATTCTATTGCATTTGGCACATGGTGACGATTATCTCGAGAGTGCAAAGTAGCCAAATTAAACTTTTACTGGATTTCCACTTACTTTATCAAATCTCATCTCCACCACACAGGACAAGTTTGCATCTGTTATAGTTTTGGAGAAAATTGTGGTCATTTCATTTATGCGCGAATGTGTTCAGATTGCTATTCTATTGCATTTGGCACATGGTGAAGATTATCTCGAGAGTGCAAAGTAGCCAAATGAAACTTTTACTGGATTTCCACTTACTTTATCAAATCTCATCTCCACCACACAGGACAAGTTTGCATCTGTTATAGTTTTGGAGAAAATTGTGGTCATTTCATTTATGCGCAAATGTGTTCAGATTGCTATTCTATTGCATTTGGCACATGGTGACGATTATCTCGAGAGTGCAAAGTAGCCAAATGAAACTTTTACTGGATTTCCACTTACTTTATCAAATCTCATCTCCACCACACAGGACAAGTTTGCATCTGTTATAGTTTTGGAGAAAATTGTGGTCATTTCATTTTTGCGCGAATGTGTTCAGATTCCTTTTATATTGCATTTGGCACATGGTGACGATTTTCTCGAGAGTGCAAAGTAGCCAAATGAAACTTTTACTTGATTTCCACTTACTTTATCAAATCTCATCTCCACCACACAGGACAAGTTTGCATCTGTTATAGTTTTGGAGAAAATTGTGGTCATTTCATTTTTGCGCGAATGTGTTCAGATTCCTTTTATATTGCATTTGGCACATGGTGACGATTATCTCGAGAGTGCAAAGTAGCCAAATGAAACTTTTACTGGATTTCCACTTACTTTATCAAATCTCATCTCCACCACACAGGACAAGTTTGCATCTGTTATAGTTTTGGAGAAAATTGTGGTCATTTCATTTTTGCGCGAATGTGTTCAGATTCCTTTTATATTGCATTTGGCACATGGTGACGATTATCTCGAGAGTGCAAAGTAGCCAAATGAAACTTTTACTGGATT
Source organism: Anomaloglossus baeobatrachus (assembly GCF_048569485.1). Classification (NCBI taxonomy): domain Eukaryota; kingdom Metazoa; phylum Chordata; class Amphibia; order Anura; family Aromobatidae; genus Anomaloglossus; species Anomaloglossus baeobatrachus. The sequence continues at coordinate 39,227 of NW_027442664.1, read as the reverse complement.
TCCACTTACTTTATCAAATCTCATCTCCACCACACAGGACAAGTTTGCATCTGTTATAGTTTTGGAGAAAATTGTGGTCATTTCATTTTTGCGCGAATGTGTTCAGATTCCTTTTATATTGCATTTGGCACATGGTGACGATTATCTCGAGAGTGCAAAGTAGCCAAATGAAACTTTTACTGGATTTCCACTTACTTTATCAAATCTCATCTCCACCACACAGGACAAGTTTGCATCTGTTATAGTTTTGGAGAAAATTGTGGTCATTTCATTTTTGCGCGAATGTGTTCAGATTCCTCCTATATTGCATTTGGCACATGGTGACGATTATCTCGAGAGTGCAAAGTAGCCAAATGAAACTTTTACTGGATTTCCACTTACTTTATCAAATCTCATCTCCACCACACAGGACAAGTTTGCATCTGTTATAGTTTTGGAGAAAATTGTGGTCATTTCATTTTTGCGCGAATGTGTTCAGATTCCTCCTATATTGCATTTGGCACATGGTGACGATTATCTCGAGAGTGCAAAGTAGCCAAATGAAACTTTTACTGGATTTCCACTTACTTTATCAAATCTCATCTCCACCACACAGGACAAGTTTGCATCTGTTATAGTTTTGGAGAAAATTGTGGTCATTTCATTTTTGCGCGAATGTGTTCAGATTCCTTTTATATTGCATTTGGCACATGGTGACGATTATCTCGAGAGTGCAAAGTAGCCAAATGAAACTTTTACTGGATTTCCACTTACTTTATCAAATCTCATCTCCACCACACAGGACAAGTTTGCATCTGTTATAGTTTTGGAGAAAATTGTGGTCATTTCATTTATGCGCGAATGTTTTCAGATTGCTATTCTATTGCATTTGGCACATGGTGACGATTATCTCGAGAGTGCAAAGTAGCCAAATGAAACTTTTACTGGATTTCCACTTACTTTATCAAATCTCATCTCCACCACACAAGACAAGTTTGCATCTGTTATAGTTTTGGAGAAAATTGTGGTCATTTCATTTATGCGCGAATGTGTTCAGATTGCTATTCTATTGCATTTGGCACATGGTGACGATTATCTCGAGAATGCAAAGTAGCCAAATGAAACTTTTACTGGATTTCCACTTACTTTATCAAATCTCATCTCCACCACACAGGACAAGTTTGCATCTGTTATAGTTTTGGAGAAAATTGTGGTCATTTCATTTATGCGCGAATGTTTTCAGATTGCTATTCTATTGCATTTGGCACATGGTGACGATTATCTCGAGAGTGCAAAGTAGCCAAATGAAACTTTTACTGGATTTCCACTTACTTTATCAAATCTCATCTCCACCACACAGGACAAGTTTGCATCTGTTATAGTTTTGGAGAAAATTGTGGTCATTTCATTTATGCGCGAATGTGTTCAGATTGCTATTCTATTGCATTTGGCACATGGTGACGATTATCTCGAGAGTGCAAAGTAGCCAAATGAAACTTTTACTGGATTTCCACTTACTCTATCAAATCTCATCTCCACCACACAGGACAAGTTTGCATCTGTTATAGTTTTGGAGAAAATTGTGGTCATTTCATTTATGCGCGAATGTGTTCAGATTGCTATTCTATTGCATTTGGCACATGGTGACGATTATCTCGAGAGTGCAAAGTAGCCAAATGAAACTTTTACTGGATTTCCACTTACTTTATCAAATCTCATCTCCACCACACAGGACAAGTTTGCATCTGTTATAGTTTTGGAGAAAATTGTGGTCATTTCATTTATGCGCGAATGTGTTCAGATTGCTATTCTATTGCATTTGGCACATGGTGACGATTATCTCGAGAGTGCAAAGTAGCCAAATGAAACTTTTACTGGATTTCCACTTACTTTATCAAATCTCATCTCCACCACACAGGACAAGTTTGCATCTGTTATAGTTTTGGAGAAAATTGTGGTCATTTCATTTATGCGCGAATGTGTTCAGATTGCTATTCTATTGCATTTGGCACATGGTGACGATTATCTCGAGAGTGCAAAGTAGCCAAATGAAACTTTTACTGGATTTCCACTTACTTTATCAAATCTCATCTCCACCACACAGGACAAGTTTGCATCTGTTATAGTTTTGGAGAAAATTGTGGTCATTTCATTTATGCGCGAATGTTTTCAGATTGTTATTCTATTGCATTTTGCACATGGTGACGATTATCTCGAGAGTGCAAAGTAGCCAAATGAAACTTTTACTGGATTTCCACTTACTTTATCAAATCTCATCTCCACCACACAAGACAAGTTTGCATCTGTTATAGTTTTGGAGAAAATTGTGGTCATTTCATTTATGCGCGAATGTGTTCAGATTGCTATTCTATTGCATTTGGCACATAGTGACGATTATCTCGAGAGTGCAAAGTAGCCAAATGAAACTTTTACTGGATTTCCACTTACTTTATCAAATCTCATCTCCACCACACAGGACAAGTTTGCATCTGTTATAGTTTTGGAGAAAATTGTGGTCATTTCATTTATGCGCGAATGTGTTCAGATTGCTATTCTATTGCATTTGGCACATGGTGACGATTATCTCGAGAGTGCAAAGTAGCCAAATTAAACTTTTACTGGATTTCCACTTACTTTATCAAATCTCATCTCCACCACACAGGACAAGTTTGCATCTGTTATAGTTTTGGAGAAAATTCTGGTCATTTCATTTATGCGCGAATGTGTTCAGATTGCTATTCTATTGCATTTGGCACATGGTGACGATTATCTCGAGAGTGCAAAGTAGCCAAATGAAACTTTTACTGGATTTCCACTTACTTTATCAAATCTCATCTCCACCAAACAGGACAAGTTTGCATCTGTTATAGTTTTGGAGAAAATTGTGGTCATTTCATTTATGCGCGAATGTGTTCAGATTGCTATTCTATTGCATTTGGCACATGGTGACGATTATCTCGAGAGTGCAAAGTAGCCAAATGAAACTTTTACTGGATTTCCACTTACTTTATCAAATCTCATCTCCACCACACAGGACAAGTTTGCATCTGTTATAGTTTTGGAGAAAATTGTGGTCATTTCATTTATGCGCGAATGTGTTCAGATTGATATTCTATTGCATTTGGCACATGGTGACGATTATCTCGAGAGTGCAAAGTAGCCAAATGAAACTTTTACTGGATTTCCACTTACTTTATCAAATCTCATCTCCACCACACAGGACAAGTTTGCATCTGTTATAGTTTTGGAGATAATTGTGGTCATTTAATTTATGCGCGAAATGTGTTCAGATTGGTTTTGTATTGCATTTGGCACATGGTGACGATTATCTCGAGTGTGCAAAGTAGCCAAATGAAACTTTTACTGGATTTGCACCTATTTTATCAAATCTCATCTCCACCACACAGGACAAGTTTGCATCTGTTATAGTTTTGGAGAAAATTGTGGTCATTTCATTTATACACGAAATGTGTTCAGATTGGTTTTATATTGCATTTGGCACATGGTGACGATTATCTCGAGAGTGCAAAAGAGTTAAATGAAACTTCTACTGGATTTCCACTTATTTTATCAAATCTCATCTCCACCACACAGGACAAGTTTGCATCTGTTATAATTTTGGAGAAAATTGTGGTCATTTCATTTATGCTCGAAATGTGTTCAGATTGGTTTTATATTGCATTTGGCACATGGTGACGATAATCTCGAGTGTGCAAAGTAGCCAAATGAAACTTTTACTGGATTTCCACTTACTTTATCAAATCTCATCTCCACCACACAGGACAAGTTTGCATCTGTTATAGTTTTGGAGAAAATTGTGGTCATTTCATTTATGCGCGAATGTGTTCAGATTGCTATTCTATTGCATTTGGCACATGGTGACGATTATCTCGAGAGTGCAAAGTAGCCAAATTAAACTTTTACTGGATTTCCACTTACTTTATCAAATCTCATCTCCACCACACAGGACAAGTTTGCATCTGTTATAGTTTTGGAGAAAATTGTGGTCATTTCATTTATGCGCGAATGTGTTCAGATTGCTATTCTATTGCATTTGGCACATGGTGAAGATTATCTCGAGAGTGCAAAGTAGCCAAATGAAACTTTTACTGGATTTCCACTTACTTTATCAAATCTCATCTCCACCACACAGGACAAGTTTGCATCTGTTATAGTTTTGGAGAAAATTGTGGTCATTTCATTTATGCGCGAATGTGTTCAGATTGCTATTCTATTGCATTTGGCACATGGTGACGATTATCTCGAGAGTGCAAAGTAGCCAAATGAAACTTTTACTGGATTTCCACTTACTTTATCAAATCTCATCTCCACCACACAGGACAAGTTTGCATCTGTTATTGTTTTGGAGAAAATTGTGGTCATTTAATTTATGCGCGAAATGTGTTCAGATTGGTTTATATTGCATTTGGCACATGGTGACGATTATCTCGAGAGTGCAAAGTAGCCAAACGAAACTTTTACTGGATTTCCACTTATTTTATCAAATCTCATCTCCACCACACAGGACAAGTTTGCATCTGTTATAGTTTTGGAGATAATTGTGGTCATTTAATTTATGCGCGAAATGTGTTCAGATTGGTTTTGTATTGCATTTGGCACATGGTGACGATTATCTCGAGTGTGCAAAGTAGCCAAATGAAACTTTTACTGGATTTGCACCTATTTTATCAAATCTCATCTCCACCACACAGGACAAGTTTGCATCTGTTATAGTTTTGGAGAAAATTGTGGTCATTTCATTTTTGCGCGAATGTGTTCAGATTCCTCCTATATTGCATTTGGCACATGGTGACGATTATCTCGAGAGTGCAAAGTAGCCAAATGAAACTTTTACTGGATTTCCACTTACTTTATCAAATCTCATCTCCACCACACAGGACAAGTTTGCATCTGTTATAGTTTTGGAGAAAATTGTGGTCATTTCATTTTTGCGCGAATGTGTTCAGATTCCTCCTATATTGCATTTGGCACATGGTGACGATTATCTCGAGAGTGCAAAGTAGCCAAATGAAACTTTTACTGGATTTCCACTTACTTTATCAAATCTCATCTCCACCACACAGGACAAGTTTGCATCTGTTATAGTTTTGGAGAAAATTGTGGTCATTTCATTTTTGCGCGAATGTGTTCAGATTCCTTTTATATTGCATTTGGCACATGGTGACGATTATCTCGAGAGTGCAAAGTAGCCAAATGAAACTTTTACTGGATTTCCACTTACTTTATCAAATCTCATCTCCACCACACAGGACAAGTTTGCATCTGTTATAGTTTTGGAGAAAATTGTGGTCATTTCATTTATGCGCGAATGTTTTCAGATTGCTATTCTATTGCATTTGGCACATGGTGACGATTATCTCGAGAGTGCAAAGTAGCCAAATGAAACTTTTACTGGATTTCCACTTACTTTATCAAATCTCATCTCCACCACACAGGACAAGTTTGCATCTGTTATAGTTTTGGAGAAAATTGTGGTCATTTCATTTATGCGCGAATGTGTTCAGATTGCTATTCTATTGCATTTGGCACATGGTGACGATTATCTCGAGAGTGCAAAGTAGCCAAATGAAACTTTTACTGGATTTCCACTTACTCTATCAAATCTCATCTCCACCACACAGGACAAGTTTGCATCTGTTATAGTTTTGGAGAAAATTGTGGTCATTTCATTTATGCGCGAATGTGTTCAGATTGCTATTCTATTGCATTTGGCACATGGTGACGATTATCTCGAGAGTGCAAAGTAGCCAAATGAAACTTTTACTAGATTTCCACTTACTTTATCAAATCTCATCTCCACCACACAGGACAAGTTTGCATCTGTTATAGTTTTGGAGAAAATTGTGGTCATTTCATTTATGCGCGAATGTGTTCAGATTGCTATTCTATTGCATTTGGCACATGGTGACGATTATCTCGAGAGTGCAAAGTAGCCAAATGAAACTTTTACTGGATTTCCACTTACTTTATCAAATCTCATCTCCACCACACAGGACAAGTTTGCATCTGTTATAGTTTTGGAGAAAATTGTGGTCATTTCATTTATGCGCGAATGTGTTCAGATTGCTATTCTATTGCATTTGGCACATGGTGACGATTATCTCGAGAGTGCAAAGTAGCCAAATGAAACTTTTACTGGATTTCCACTTACTTTATCAAATCTCATCTCCACCACACAGGACAAGTTTGCATCTGTTATAGTTTTGGAGAAAATTGTGGTCATTTCATTTATGCGCGAATGTTTTCAGATTGTTATTCTATTGCATTTTGCACATGGTGACGATTATCTCGAGAGTGCAAAGTAGCCAAATGAAACTTTTACTGGATTTCCACTTACTTTATCAAATCTCATCTCCACCACACAAGACAAGTTTGCATCTGTTATAGTTTTGGAGAAAATTGTGGTCATTTCATTTATGCGCGAATGTGTTCAGATTGCTATTCTATTGCATTTGGCACATGGTGACGATTATCTCGAGAGTGCAAAGTAGCCAAATGAAACTTTTACTGGATTTCCACTTACTTTATCAAATCTCATCTCCACCACACAGGACAAGTTTGCATCTGTTATAGTTTTGGAGAAAATTGTGGTCATTTCATTTATGCGCGAATGTGTTCAGATTGCTATTCTATTGCATTTTGCACATGGTGACGATTATCTCGAGAGTGCAAAGTAGCCAAATTAAACTTTTACTGGATTTCCACTTACTTTATCAAATCTCATCTCCACCACACAGGACAAGTTTGCATCTGTTATAGTTTTGGAGAAAATTCTGGTCATTTCATTTATGCGCGAATGTGTTCAGATTGCTATTCTATTGCATTTGGCACATGGTGACGATTATCTCGAGAGTGCAAAGTAGCCAAATGAAACTTTTACTGGATTTCCACTTACTTTATCAAATCTCATCTCCACCACACAGGACACGTTTGCATCTGTTATAGTTTTGGAGAAAATTGTGGTCATTTCATTTATGCGCGAATGTGTTCAGATTGCTATTCTATTGCATTTGGCACATGGTGACGATTATCTCGAGAGTGCAAAGTAGCCAAATGAAACTTTTACTGGATTTCCACTTACTTTATCAAATCTCATCTCCACCACACAGGACAAGTTTGCATCTGTTATAGTTTTGGAGAAAATTGTGGTCATTTCATTTATGCGCGAATGTGTTCAGATTGATATTCTATTGCATTTGGCACATGGTGACGATTATCTCGAGAGTGCAAAGTAGCCAAATGAAACTTTTACTGGATTTCCACTTACTTTATCAAATCTCATCTCCACCACACAGGACAAGTTTGCATCTGTTATAGTTTTGGAGAAAATTGTGGTCATTTCATTTATGCGCGAATGGAATCAGATTGCTATTCTATTGCATTTGGCACATGGTGACGATTATCTCGAGAGTGTAAAGTAGCCAAATGAAACTTTTACTGGATTTCCACTTACTTTATCAAATCTCATCTCCACCACACAGGACAAGTTTGCATCTGTTATACTTTTGGAGAAAATTGTGGTCATTTCATTTATGCGCGAATATGTTCAGATTGCTATTCTATTGCATTTGGCACATGGTGACGATTATCTCGAGAGTGCAAAGTAGCCAAATGAAACTTTTACTGGATTTCCACTTACTTTATCAAATCTCATCTCCACCACACAGGACAAGTTTGCATCTGTTATAGTTTTGGAGAAAATTGTGGTCATTTCATTTATGCGCGAATGTGTTCAGATTGCTATTCTATTGCATTTGGCACATGGTAACGATTATCTCGAGAGTGCAAAGTAGCCAAATGAAACTTTTACTGGATTTCCACTTACTTTATCAAATCTCATCTCCACCACACAGGACAAGTTTGCATCTGTTATAGTTTTGGAGAAAATTGTGGTCATTTCATTTATGCGCGAATGTGTTCAGATTGCTATTCTATTGCATTTGGCACATGGTGACGATTATCTCGAGAGTGCAAAGTAGCCAAATGAAACTTTTACTGGATTTCCACTTACTTTATCAAATCTCATCTCCACCACACAGGACAAGTTTGCATCTGTTATAGTTTTGGAGAAAATTGTGGTCATTTCATTTATGCGCGAATGTGTTCAGATTGCTATTCTATTGCATTTGGCACATGGTGACGATTATCTCGAGAGTGCAAAGTAGCCAAATGAAACTTTTACTGGATTTCCACTTACTTTATCAAATCTCATCTCCACCACACAGGACAAGTTTGCATCTGTTATAGTTTTTGAGAAAATTGTGGTCATTTCATTTATGCGCGAATGTGCTCAGATTGCTATTCTATTGCATTTGGCACATGGTGACGATTATCTCGAGAGTGCAAAGTAGCCAAATGAAACTTTTACTGGATTTCCACTTACTTTATCAAATCTCATCTCCACCACACAGGACAAGTTTGCATCTGTTATAGTTTTGGAGAAAATTGTGGTCATTTCATTTATGCGCGAATGTGTTCAGATTGCTATTCTATTGCATTTGGCACATGGTGACGATTATCTCGAGAGTGCAAAGTAGCCAAATGAAACTTTTACTGGATTTCCACTTACTTTATCAAATATCATCTCCACCACACAGGACAAGTTTGCATCTGTTATAGTTTTGGAGTAAATTGTGGTCATTTCATTTATGCGCGAATGTGTTCAGATTGATATTCTATTGCATTTGGCACATGGTGACGATTATCTCGAGAGTGCAAAGTAGCCAAATGAAACTTTTACTGGATTTCCACTTACTTAATCAAATTTCATCTCCACCACACAGGACAAGTTTGCATCTGTTATAGTTTTGGAGAAAATTGTGGTCATTTCATTTATGCGCGAATGTGTTCAGATTGATATTCTATTGCATTTGGCACATGGTGACGATTATCTCGAGAGTGCAAAGTAGCCAAATGAAACTTTTACTGGATTTCCACTTACTTTATCAAATCTCATCTCCACCACACAGGACAAGTTTGCATCTGTTATAGTTTTGGAGAAAATTGTGGTCATTTCATTTATGCGCGAATGTGTTCAGATTGCTATTCTATTGCATTTGGCACATGGTGACGATTATCTCGAGAGTGCAAAGTAGCCAAATGAAACTTTTACTGGATTTCCACTTACTTTATCAAATCTCATCCCCACCACACAGGACAAGTTTGCATCTGTTATAGTTTTGGAGAAAATTGTGGTCATTTCATTTATGCGCGAATGTGTTCAGATTGCTATTCTATTGCATTTGGCACATGGTGACGATTATCTCGAGAGTGCAAAGTAGCCAAATTAAACTTTTACTGGATTTCCACTTACTTTATCAAATCTCATCTCCACCACACAGGACAAGTTTGCATCTGTTATAGTTTTGGAGAAAATTCTGGTCATTTCATTTATGCGCGAATGTGTTCAGATTGCTATTCTATTGCATTTGGCACATGGTGACGATTATCTCGAGAGTGCAAAGTAGCCAAATGAAACTTTTACTGGATTTCCACTTACTTTATCAAATCTCATCTCCACCACACAGGACAAGTTTGCATCTGTTATAGTTTTGGAGAAAATTGTGGTCATTTCATTTATGCGCGAATGTGTTCAGATTGCTATTCTATTGCATTTGGCACATGGTGACGATTATCTCGAGAGTGCAAAGTAGCCAAATGAAACTTTTACTGGATTTCCACTTACTTTATCAAATCTCATCTCCACCACACAGGACAAGTTTGCATCTGTTATAGTTTTGGAGAAAATTGTGGTCATTTCATTTATGCGCGAATGTGTTCAGATTGATATTCTATTGCATTTGGCACATGGTGACGATTATCTCGAGAGTGCAAAGTAGCCAAATGAAACTTTTACTGGATTTCCACTTACTTTATCAAATCTCATCTCCACCACACAGGACAAGTTTGCATCTGTTATAGTTTTGGAGAAAATTGTGGTCATTTCATTTATGCGCGAATGGAATCAGATTGCTATTCTATTGCATTTGGCACATGGTGACGATTATCTCGAGAGTGTAAAGTAGCCAAATGAAACTTTTACTGGATTTCCACTTACTTTATCAAATCTCATCTCCACCACACAGGACAAGTTTGCATCTGTTATAGTTTTGGAGAAAATTGTGGTCATTTCATTTATGCGCGAATATGTTCAGATTGCTATTCTATTGCATTTGGCACATGGTGACGATTATCTCGAGAGTGCAAAGTAGCCAAATGAAACTTTTACTGGATTTCCACTTACTTTATCAAATCTCATCTCCACCACACAGGACAAGTTTGCATCTGTTATAGTTTTGGAGAAAATTGTGGTCATTTCATTTATGCGCGAATGTGTTCAGATTGCTATTCTATTGCATTTGGCACATGGTAACGATTATCTCGAGAGTGCAAAGTAGCCAAATGAAACTTTTACTGGATTTCCACTTACTTTATCAAATCTCATCTCCACCACACAGGACAAGTTTGCATCTGTTATAGTTTTGGAGAAAATTGTGGTCATTTCATTTATGCGCGAATGTGTTCAGATTGCTATTCTATTGCATTTGGCACATGGTGACGATTATCTCGAGAGTGCAAAGTAGCCAAATGAAACTTTTACTGGATTTCCACTTACTTTATCAAATCTCATCTCCACCACACAGGACAAGTTTGCATCTGTTATAGTTTTGGAGAAAATTGTGGTCATTTCATTTATGCGCGAATGTGTTCAGATTGCTATTCTATTGCATTTGGCACATGGTGACGATTATCTCGAGAGTGCAAAGTAGCCAAATGAAACTTTTACTGGATTTCCACTTACTTTATCAAATCTCATCTCCACCACACAGGACAAGTTTGCATCTGTTATAGTTTTTGAGAAAATTGTGGTCATTTCATTTATGCGCGAATGTGCTCAGATTGCTATTCTATTGCATTTGGCACATGGTGACGATTATCTCGAGAGTGCAAAGTAGCCAAATGAAACTTTTACTGGATTTCCACTTACTTTATCAAATCTCATCTCCACCACACAGGACAAGTTTGCATCTGTTATAGTTTTGGAGAAAATTGTGGTCATTTCATTTATGCGCGAATGTGTTCAGATTGCTATTCTATTGCATTTGGCACATGGTGACGATTATCTCGAGAGTGCAAAGTAGCCAAATGAAACTTTTACTGGATTTCCACTTACTTTATCAAATCTCATCTCCACCACACAGGACAAGTTTGCATCTGTTATAGTTTTGGAGTAAATTGTGGTCATTTCATTTATGCGCGAATGTGTTCAGATTGATATTCTATTGCATTTGGCACATGGTGACGATTATCTCGAGAGTGCAAAGTAGCCAAATGAAACTTTTACTGGATTTCCACTTACTTAATCAAATTTCATCTCCACCACACAGGACAAGTTTGCATCTGTTATAGTTTTGGAGAAAATTGTGGTCATTTCATTTATGCGCGAATGTGTTCAGATTGATATTCTATTGCATTTGGCACATGGTGACGATTATCTCGAGAGTGCAAAGTAGCCAAATGAAACTTTTACTGGATTTCCACTTACTTTATCAAATCTCATCTCCACCACACAGGACAAGTTTGCATCTGTTATAGTTTTGGAGAAAATTGTGGTCATTTCATTTATGCGCGAATGTTTTCAGATTGCTATTCTATTGCATTTGGCACATGGTGACGATTATCTCGAGAGTGCAAAGTAGCCAAATGAAACTTTTACTGGATTTCCACTTACTTTATCAAATCTCATCTCCACCACACAGGACAAGTTTGCATCTGTTATAGTTTTGGAGAAAATTGTGGTCATTTCATTTATGCGCGAATGTGTTCAGATTGCTATTCTATTGCATTTGGCACATGGTGACGATTATCTCGAGAGTGCAAAGTAGCCAAATGAAACTTTTACTGGATTTCCACTTACTCTATCAAATCTCATCTCCACCACACAGGACAAGTTTGCATCTGTTATAGTTTTGGAGAAAATTGTGGTCATTTCATTTATGCGCGAATGTGTTCAGATTGCTATTCTATTGCATTTGGCACATGGTGACGATTATCTCGAGAGTGCAAAGTAGCCAAATGAAACTTTTACTGGATTTCCACTTACTTTATCAAATCTCATCTCCACCACACAGGACAAGTTTGCATCTGTTATAGTTTTGGAGAAAATTGTGGTCATTTCATTTATGCGCGAATGTGTTCAGATTGCTATTCTATTGCATTTGGCACATGGTGACGATTATCTCGAGAGTGCAAAGTAGCCAAATGAAACTTTTACTGGATTTCCACTTACTTTATCAAATCTCATCTCCACCACACAGGACAAGTTTGCATCTGTTATAGTTTTGGAGAAAATTGTGGTCATTTCATTTATGCGCGAATGTGTTCAGATTGCTATTCTATTGCATTTGGCACATGGTGACGATTATCTCGAGAGTGCAAAGTAGCCAAATGAAACTTTTACTGGATTTCCACTTACTTTATCAAATCTCATCTCCACCACACAGGACAAGTTTGCATCTGTTATAGTTTTGGAGAAAATTGTGGTCATTTCATTTATGCGCGAATGTTTTCAGATTGTTATTCTATTGCATTTTGCACATGGTGACGATTATCTCGAGAGTGCAAAGTAGCCAAATGAAACTTTTACTGGATTTCCACTTACTTTATCAAATCTCATCTCCACCACACAAGACAAGTTTGCATCTGTTATAGTTTTGGAGAAAATTGTGGTCATTTCATTTATGCGCGAATGTGTTCAGATTGCTATTCTATTGCATTTGGCACATGGTGACGATTATCTCGAGAGTGCAAAGTAGCCAAATGAAACTTTTACTGGATTTCCACTTACTTTATCAAATCTCATCTCCACCACACAGGACAAGTTTGCATCTGTTATAGTTTTGGAGAAAATTGTGGTCATTTCATTTATGCGCGAATGTGTTCAGATTGCTATTCTATTGCATTTTGCACATGGTGACGATTATCTCGAGAGTGCAAAGTAGCCAAATTAAACTTTTACTGGATTTCCACTTACTTTATCAAATCTCATCTCCACCACACAGGACAAGTTTGCATCTGTTATAGTTTTGGAGAAAATTCTGGTCATTTCATTTATGCGCGAATGTGTTCAGATTGCTATTCTATTGCATTTGGCACATGGTGACGATTATCTCGAGAGTGCAAAGTAGCCAAATGAAACTTTTACTGGATTTCCACTTACTTTATCAAATCTCATCTCCACCACACAGGACAAGTTTGCATCTGTTATAGTTTTGGAGAAAATTGTGGTCATTTCATTTATGCGCGAATGTGTTCAGATTGCTATTCTATTGCATTTGGCACATGGTGACGATTATCTCGAGAGTGCAAAGTAGCCAAATGAAACTTTTACTGGATTTCCACTTACTTTATCAAATCTCATCTCCACCACACAGGACAAGTTTGCATCTGTTATAGTTTTGGAGAAAATTGTGGTCATTTCATTTATGCGCGAATGTGTTCAGATTGATATTCTATTGCATTTGGCACATGGTGACGATTATCTCGAGAGTGCAAAGTAGCCAAATGAAACTTTTACTGGATTTCCACTTACTTTATCAAATCTCATCTCCACCACACAGGACAAGTTTGCATCTGTTATAGTTTTGGAGAAAATTGTGGTCATTTCATTTATGCGCGAATGGAATCAGATTGCTATTCTATTGCATTTGGCACATGGTGACGATTATCTCGAGAGTGTAAAGTAGCCAAATGAAACTTTTACTGGATTTCCACTTACTTTATCAAATCTCATCTCCACCACACAGGACAAGTTTGCATCTGTTATAGTTTTGGAGAAAATTGTGGTCATTTCATTTATGCGCGAATATGTTCAGATTGCTATTCTATTGCATTTGGCACATGGTGACGATTATCTCGAGAGTGCAAAGTAGCCAAATGAAACTTTTACTGGATTTCCACTTACTTTATCAAATCTCATCTCCACCACACAGGACAAGTTTGCATCTGTTATAGTTTTGGAGAAAATTGTGGTCATTTCATTTATGCGCGAATGTGTTCAGATTGCTATTCTATTGCATTTGGCACATGGTAACGATTATCTCGAGAGTGCAAAGTAGCCAAATGAAACTTTTACTGGATTTCCACTTACTTTATCAAATCTCATCTCCACCACACAGGACAAGTTTGCATCTGTTATAGTTTTGGAGAAAATTGTGGTCATTTCATTTATGCGCGAATGAGTTCAGATTGCTATTCTATTGCATTTGGCACATGGTGACGATTATCTCGAGAGTGCAAAGTAGCCAAATGAAACTTTTACTGGATTTCCACTTACTTTATCAAATCTCATCTCCACCACACAGGACAAGTTTGCATCTGTTATAGTTTTGGAGAAAATTGTGGTCATTTCATTTATGCGCGAATGTGTTCAGATTGCTATTCTATTGCATTTGGCACATGGTGACGATTATCTCGAGAGTGCAAAGTAGCCAAATGAAACTTTTACTGGATTTCCACTTACTTTATCAAATCTCATCTCCACCACACAGGACAAGTTTGCATCTGTTATAGTTTTTGAGAAAATTGTGGTCATTTCATTTATGCGCGAATGTGCTCAGATTGCTATTCTATTGCATTTGGCACATGGTGACGATTATCTCGAGAGTGCAAAGTAGCCAAATGAAACTTTTACTGGATTTCCACTTACTTTATCAAATCTCATCTCCACCACACAGGACAAGTTTGCATCTGTTATAGTTTTGGAGAAAATTGTGGTCATTTCATTTATGCGCGAATGTGTTCAGATTGCTATTCTATTGCATTTGGCACATGGTGACGATTATCTCGAGAGTGCAAAGTAGCCAAATGAAACTTTTACTGGATTTCCACTTACTTTATCAAATCTCATCTCCACCACACAGGACAAGTTTGCATCTGTTATAGTTTTGGAGTAAATTGTGGTCATTTCATTTATGCGCGAATGTGTTCAGATTGATATTCTATTGCATTTGGCACATGGTGACGATTATCTCGAGAGTGCAAAGTAGCCAAATGAAACTTTTACTGGATTTCCACTTACTTAATCAAATTTCATCTCCACCACACAGGACAAGTTTGCATCTGTTATAGTTTTGGAGAAAATTGTGGTCATTTCATTTATGCGCGAATGTGTTCAGATTGATATTCTATTGCATTTGGCACATGGTGACGATTATCTCGAGAGTGCAAAGTAGCCAAATGAAACTTTTACTGGATTTCCACTTACTTTATCAAATCTCATCTCCACCACACAGGACAAGTTTGCATCTGTTATAGTTTTGGAGAAAATTGTGGTCATTTCATTTATGCGCGAATGTGTTCAGATTGCTATTCTATTGCATTTGGCACATGGTGATGATTATCTCGAGAGTGCAAAGTAGCCAAATGAAACTTTTACTGGATTTCCACTTACTTTATCAAATCTCATCCCCACCACACAGGACAAGTTTGCATCTGTTATAGTTTTGGAGAAAATTGTGGTCATTTCATTTATGCGCGAATGTGTTCAGATTGCTATTCTATTGCATTTGGCACATGGTGACGATTATCTCGAGAGTGCAAAGTAGCCAAATTAAACTTTTACTGGATTTCCACTTACTTTATCAAATCTCATCTCCACCACACAGGACAAGTTTGCATCTGTTATAGTTTTGGAGAAAATTGTGGTCATTTCATTTATGCGCGAATGTGTTCAGATTGCTATTCTATTGCATTTGGCACATGGTGACGATTATCTCGAGAGTGCAAAGTAGCCAAATGAAACTTTTACTGGATTTCCACTTACTTTATCAAATCTCATCTCCACCACACAGGACAAGTTTGCATCTGTTATAGTTTTGGAGAAAATTGTGGTCATTTCATTTATGCGCGAATGTGTTCAGATTGATATTCTATTGCATTTGGCACATGGTGACGATTATCTCGAGAGTGCAAAGTAGCCAAATGAAACTTTTACTGGATTTCCACTTACTTTATCAAATCTCATCTCCACCACACAGGACAAGTTTGCATCTGTTATAGTTTTGGAGAAAATTGTGGTCATTTCATTTATGCGCGAATGTGTTCAGATTGCTATTCTATTGCATTTGGCACATGGTAACGATTATCTCGAGAGTGCAAAGTAGCCAAATGAAACTTTTACTGGATTTCCACTTACTTTATCAAATCTCATCTCCACCACACAGGACAAGTTTGCATCTGTTATAGTTTTGGAGAAAATTGTGGTCATTTCATTTATGCGCGAATGTGTTCAGATTGCTATTCTATTGCATTTGGCACATGGTGACGATTATCTCGAGAGTGCAAAGTAGCCAAATGAAACTTTTACTGGATTTCCACTTACTTTATCAAATCTCATCTCCACCACACAGGACAAGTTTGCATCTGTTATAGTTTTGGAGAAAATTGTGGTCATTTCATTTATGCGCGAATGTGTTCAGATTGCTATTCTATTGCATTTGGCACATGGTGACGATTATCTCGAGAGTGCAAAGTAGCCAAATGAAACTTTTACTGGATTTCCACTTACTTTATCAAATCTCATCTCCACCACACAGGACAAGTTTGCATCTGTTATAGTTTTTGAGAAAATTGTGGTCATTTCATTTATGCGCGAATGTGCTCAGATTGCTATTCTATTGCATTTGGCACATGGTGACGATTATCTCGAGAGTGCAAAGTAGCCAAATGAAACTTTTACTGGATTTCCACTTACTTTATCAAATCTCATCTCCACCACACAGGACAAGTTTGCATCTGTTATAGTTTTGGAGAAAATTGTGGTCATTTCATTTATGCGCGAATGTGTTCAGATTGCTATTCTATTGCATTTGGCACATGGTGACGATTATCTCGAGAGTGCAAAGTAGCCAAATGAAACTTTTACTGGATTTCCACTTACTTTATCAAATCTCATCTCCACCACACAGGACAAGTTTGCATCTGTTATAGTTTTGGAGTAAATTGTGGTCATTTCATTTATGCGCGAATGTGTTCAGATTGATATTCTATTGCATTTGGCACATGGTGACGATTATCTCGAGAGTGCAAAGTAGCCAAATGAAACTTTTACTGGATTTCCACTTACTTAATCAAATTTCATCTCCACCACACAGGACAAGTTTGCATCTGTTATAGTTTTGGAGAAAATTGTGGTCATTTCATTTATGCGCGAATGTGTTCAGATTGATATTCTATTGCATTTGGCACATGGTGACGATTATCTCGAGAGTGCAAAGTAGCCAAATGAAACTTTTACTGGATTTCCACTTACTTTATCAAATCTCATCTCCACCACACAGGACAAGTTTGCATCTGTTATAGTTTTGGAGAAAATTGTGGTCATTTCATTTATGCGCGAATGTGTTCAGATTGCTATTCTATTGCATTTGGCACATGGTGACGATTATCTCGAGAGTGCAAAGTAGCCAAATGAAACTTTTACTGGATTTCCACTTACTTTATCAAATCTCATCTCCACCACACAGGACAAGTTTGCATCTGTTATAGTTTTTGAGAAAATTGCTTTCATTTCATTTATGCGCGAATGTGCTCAGATTGCTATTCTATTGCATTTGGCACATGGTAACGATTATCTCGAGAGTGCAAAGTAGCCAAATGAAACTTTTACTGGATTTCCACTTACTTTATCAAATCTCATCTCCACCACACAGGACAAGTTTGCATCTGTTATAGTTTTGGAGAAAATTGTGGTCATTTCATTTATGCGCGAATGTGTTCAGATTGCTATTCTATTGCATTTGGCACATGGTGACGATTATCTCGAGAGTGCAAAGTAGCCAAATGAAACTTTTACTGGATTTCCACTTACTTTATCAAATCTCATCTCCACCACACAGGACAAGTTTGCATCTGTTATAGTTTTGGAGAAAATTGTGGTCATTTCATTTATGCGCGAATGTGTTCAGATTGCTATTCTATTGCATTTGGCACATGGTGACGATTATCTCGAGAGTGCAAAGTAGCCAAATGAAACTTTTACTGGATTTCCACTTACTTTATCAAATCTCATCTCCACCACACAGGACAAGTTTGCATCTGTTATAGTTTTTGAGAAAATTGTGGTCATTTCATTTATGCGCGAATGTGCTCAGATTGCTATTCTATTGCATTTGGCACATGGTGACGATTATCTCGAGAGTGCAAAGTAGCCAAATGAAACTTTTACTGGATTTCCACTTACTTTATCAAATCTCATCTCCACCACACAGGACAAGTTTGCATCTGTTATAGTTTTGGAGAAAATTGTGGTCATTTCATTTATGCGCGAATGTGTTCAGATTGCTATTCTATTGCATTTGGCACATGGTGACGATTATCTCGAGAGTGCAAAGTAGCCAAATGAAACTTTTACTGGATTTCCACTTACTTTATCAAATCTCATCTCCACCACACAGGACAAGTTTGCATCTGTTATAGTTTTGGAGTAAATTGTGGTCATTTCATTTATGCGCGAATGTGTTCAGATTGATATTCTATTGCATTTGGCACATGGTGACGATTATCTCGAGAGTGCAAAGTAGCCAAATGAAACTTTTACTGGATTTCCACTTACTTAATCAAATTTCATCTCCACCACACAGGACAAGTTTGCATCTGTTATAGTTTTGGAGAAAATTGTGGTCATTTCATTTATGCGCGAATGTGTTCAGATTGATATTCTATTGCATTTGGCACATGGTGACGATTATCTCGAGAGTGCAAAGTAGCCAAATGAAACTTTTACTGGATTTCCACTTACTTTATCAAATCTCATCTCCACCACACAGGACAAGTTTGCATCTGTTATAGTTTTGGAGAAAATTGTGGTCATTTCATTTATGCGCGAATGTGTTCAGATTGCTATTCTATTGCATTTGGCACATGGTGACGATTATCTCGAGAGTGCAAAGTAGCCAAATGAAACTTTTACTGGATTTCCACTTACTTTATCAAATCTCATCTCCACCACACAGGACAAGTTTGCATCTGTTATAGTTTTTGAGAAAATTGCTTTCATTTCATTTATGCGCGAATGTGCTCAGATTGCTATTCTATT
Organism: Anomaloglossus baeobatrachus; assembly: GCF_048569485.1. NCBI lineage: Eukaryota > Metazoa > Chordata > Amphibia > Anura > Aromobatidae > Anomaloglossus > Anomaloglossus baeobatrachus. Next base: position 20,131 of record NW_027442664.1, on the reverse strand, counting down.
GCATTTGGCACATGGTGACGATTATCTCGAGAGTGCAAAGTAGCCAAATGAAACTTTTACTGGATTTCCACTTACTTTATCAAATCTCATCTCCACCACACAGGACAAGTTTGCATCTGTTATAGTTTTGGACAAAAATTGTGGTCATTTCATTTATGCGCGAATGTGTTCAGATTGCTATTCTATTGCATTTGGCACATGGTGACGATTATCTCGCGAGTGCAAAGTAGCCAAATGAAACTTTTACTGGATTTCCACTTACTTTATCAAATCTCATCTCCACCACACAGGACAAGTTTGCATCTGTTATAGTTTTGGAGAAAATTGTGGTCATTTCATTTTGTGCGCGAATGTGTTCAGATTGCTATTCTATTGCATTTGGCACATGGTGACGATTATCTCGAGAGTGCAAAGTAGCCAAATGAAACTTTTACTGGATTTCCACTTACTTTATCAAATCTCATCTCCACCACACAGGACAAGTTTGCATCTGTTATAGTTTTTGAGAAAATTGTGGTCATTTCATTTATGCGCGAATGTGCTCAGATTGCTATTCTATTGCATTTGGCACATGGTGACGATTATCTCGAGAGTGCAAAGTAGCCAAATGAAACTTTTACTGGATTTCCACTTACTTTATCAAATCTCATCTCCACCACACAGGACAAGTTTGCATCTGTTATAGTTTTGGAGAAAATTGTGGTCATTTCATTTATGCGCGAATGTGTTCAGATTGCTATTCTATTGCATTTGGCACATGGTGACGATTATCTCGAGAGTGCAAAGTAGCCAAATGAAACTTTTACTGGATTTCCACTTACTTTATCAAATCTCATCTCCACCACACAGGACAAGTTTGCATCTGTTATAGTTTTGGAGTAAATTGTGGTCATTTCATTTATGCGCGAATGTGTTCAGATTGATATTCTATTGCATTTGGCACATGGTGACGATTATCTCGAGAGTGCAAAGTAGCCAAATGAAACTTTTACTGGATTTCCACTTACTTAATCAAATTTCATCTCCACCACACAGGACAAGTTTGCATCTGTTATAGTTTTGGAGAAAATTGTGGTCATTTCATTTATGCGCGAATGTGTTCAGATTGATATTCTATTGCATTTGGCACATGGTGACGATTATCTCGAGAGTGCAAAGTAGCCAAATGAAACTTTTACTGGATTTCCACTTACTTTATCAAATCTCATCTCCACCACACAGGACAAGTTTGCATCTGTTATAGTTTTGGAGAAAATTGTGGTCATTTCATTTATGCGCGAATGTGTTCAGATTGCTATTCTATTGCATTTGGCACATGGTGACGATTATCTCGAGAGTGCAAAGTAGCCAAATGAAACTTTTACTGGATTTCCACTTACTTTATCAAATCTCATCTCCACCACACAGGACAAGTTTGCATCTGTTATAGTTTTTGAGAAAATTGCTTTCATTTCATTTATGCGCGAATGTGCTCAGATTGCTATTCTATTGCATTTGGCACATGGTGACGATTATCTCGAGAGTGCAAAGTAGCCAAATGAAACTTTTACTGGATTTCCACTTACTTTATCAAATCTCATCTCCACCACACAGGACAAGTTTGCATCTGTTATAGTTTTGGAGAAAATTGTGGTCATTTCATTTATGCGCGAATGTGTTCAGATTGCTATTCTATTGCATTTGGCACATGGTGACGATTATCTCGCGAGTGCAAAGTAGCCAAATGAAACTTTTACTGGATTTCCACTTACTTTATCAAATCTCATCTCCACCACACAGGACAAGTTTGCATCTGTTATAGTTTTGGAGAAAATTGTGGTCATTTCATTTTGTGCGCGAATGTGTTCAGATTGCTATTCTATTGCATTTGGCACATGGTGACGATTATCTCGAGAGTGCAAAGTAGCCAAATGAAACTTTTACTGGATTTCCACTTACTTTATCAAATCTCATCTCCACCACACAGGACAAGTTTGCATCTGTTATAGTTTTGGAGAAAATTGTGGTCATTTCATTTATGCGCGAATGTGTTCAGATTGCTATTCTATTGCATTTGGCACATGGTGACGATTATCTCGAGAGTGCAAAGTAGCCAAATGAAACTTTTACTGGATTTCCATTTACTTTATCAAATCTCATCTCCACCACACAGGACAAGTTTGCATCTGTTATAGTTTTGGAGAAAATTGTGGTCATTTCATTTATGCGCGAATGTGTTCAGATTGCTATTCTATTGCATTTGGCACATGGTGACGATTATCTCGAGAGTGCAAAGTAGCCAAATGAAACTTTCACTGGATTTCCACTTACTTTATCAAATCTCATCTCCACCACACAGGACAAGTTTGCATCTGTTATAGTTTTGGAGAAAATTGTGGTCATTTTATTTATGCGCGAATGTGTTCAGATTGCTATTCTATTGCATTTGGCACATGGTGACGATTATCTCGAGAGTGCAAAGTAGCCAAATGAAACTTTTACTGGATTTCCACTTACTTTATCAAATCTCATCTCCACCACACAGGACAAGTTTGCATCTGTTATAGTTCAGTAGAAAATTGTGGTCATTTCATTTATGCGCGAATGTGTTCAGATTGCTATTCTATTGCATTTGGCACATGGTGACGATTATCTCGAGAGTGCAAAGTAGCCAAATGAAACTTTTACTGGATTTCCACTTACTTTATCAAATCTCATCTCCACCACACAGGACAAGTTTGCATCTGTTATAGTTTTGGAGAAAATTGTGGTCATTTCATTTATGCGCGAATGTGTTCAGATTGCTATTCTATTGCATTTGGCACATGGTGACGATTATCTCGAGAGTGCAAAGTAGCCAAATGAAACTTTTACTGGATTTCCACTTACTTTATCAAATCTCATCTCCACCACACAGGAAAAGTTTGCATCTGTTATAGTTTTGGAGAAAATTGTGGTCATTTCATTTATGCGCGAATGTGTTCAGATTTCTATTCTATTGCATTTGGCACATGGTGACGATTATCTCGAGAGTGCAAAGTAGCCAAATGAAACTTTTACTGGATTTCCACTTACTTTATCAAATCTCATCTCCACCACACAGGACAAGTTTGCATCTGTTATAGTTTTGGAGAAAATTGTGGTCATTTCATTTATGCGCGAATGTGTTCAGATTGCTATTCTATTGCATTTGGCACATGGTGACGATTATCTCGAGAGTGCAAAGTAGCCAAATGAAACTTTTACTGGATTTCCACTTATTTTATCAAATCTCATCTCCACCACACAGGACAAGTTTGCATCTGTTATTGTTTTGGAGAAAATTGTGGTCATTTAATTTATGCGCGAAATGTGTTCAGATTGGTTTTATATTGCATTTGGCACATGGTGACGATTATCTCGAGTGTGCAAAGTAGCCAAATGAAACTTTTACTGGATTTGCACTTATTTTATCAAATCTCATCTCCACCACACAGGACAAGTTTGCATCTGTTATAGTTTTGGAGAAAATTGTGGTCATTTCATTTATGCGCGAAATGTGTTTAGATTGGTTTTATATTGCACTTGGCACATGGTGACGATTATCTCGAGAGTGCAAAGTAGCCAAATGACACTTTTACTGGATTTCCACTTATTTTATCAAATCTCATCTCCACCACACAGGACAAGTTTGCATCTGTTATAGTTTTGGAGAAAATTGTGGTCATTTAATTTATGCGCGAAATGTGTTCAGATTGGTTTTATATTGCATTTGGCACATGGTGACAATTATCTCGAGAGTGCAAAGTAGCCAAATGAAACTTTTACTGGATTTCCACTTATTTTATCAAATCTCATCTCCACCACACAGGACAAGTTTGCATCTGTTATTGTTTTGGAGAAAATTGTGGTCATTTAATTTATGCGCGAAATGTGTTCAGATTGGTTTATATTGCATTTGGCACATGGTGACGATTATCTCGAGAGTGCAAAGTAGCCAAATGAAACTTTTACTGGATTTCCACTTATTTTATCAAATCTCATCTCCACCACACAGGACAAGTTTGCATCTGTTATAGTTTTGGAGATAATTGTGGTCATTTAATTTATGCGCGAAATGTGTTCAGATTGGTTTTGTATTGCATTTGGCACATGGTGACGATTATCTCGAGTGTGCAAAGTAGCCAAATGAAACTTTTACTGGATTTGCACCTATTTTATCAAATCTCATCTCCACCACACAGGACAAGTTTGCATCTGTTATTGTTTTGGAGAAAATTGTGGTCATTTCATTTATACACGAAATGTGTTCAGATTGGTTTTATATTGCATTTGGCACATGGTGACGATTATCTCGAGAGTGCAAAAGAGTTAAATGAAACTTCTACCGGATTTCCACTTATTTTATCAAATCTCATCTCCACCACACAGGACAAGTTTGCATCTGTTATAATTTTGGAGAAAATTGTGGTCATTTCATTTATGCTCGAAATGTGTTCAGATTGGTTTTATATTGCATTTGGCACATGGTGACGATAATCTCGAGTGTGCAAAGTAGCCAAATGAAACTTTTACTGGTTTTGCACTTATTTTATCAAATCCCATCTCCTCCACACAGGACAAGTTTGCATCTGTTATTGTTTTGGAGAAAATTGTGGTCATTTCATTTATGCGCGAAATGTGTTCAGATTGGTTTTATATTGCATTTGGCACATGGTGACGATTATCTCGAGAGTGCAAAGTAGCCAAATGAAACTTTTACTGGATTTCCACTTACTTTATCAAATCTCATCTCCACCACACAGGACAAGTTTGCATCTGTTATAGTTCAGGAGAAAATTGTGGTCATTTCATTTATGCGCGAATGTGTTCAGATTGCTATTCTATTGCATTTGGCACATGGTGACGATTATCTCGAGAGTGCAAAGTAGCCAAATGAAACTTTTACTGGATTTCCACTTACTTTATCAAATCTCATCTCCACCACACAGGACAAGTTTGCATCTGTTATAGTTTTGGAGAAAATTGTGGTCATTTCATTTATGCGCGAATGTGTTCAGATTGCTATTCTATTGCATTTGGCACATGGTGACGATTATCTCGAGAATGCAAAGTAGCCAAATGAAACTTTTACTGGATTTCCACTTACTTTATCAAATCTCATCTCCACCACACAGGAAAAGTTTGCATCTGTTATAGTTTTGGAGAAAATTGTGGTCATTTCATTTATGCGCGAATGTGTTCAGATTTCTATTCTATTGCATTTGGCACATGGTGACGATTATCTCGAGAGTGCAAAGTAGCCAAATGAAACTTTTACTGGATTTCCACTTACTTTATCAAATCTCATCTCCACCACACAGGACAAGTTTGCATCTGTTATAGTTTTGGAGAAAATTGTGGTCATTTCATTTATGCGCGAATGTGTTCAGATTGCTATTCTATTGCATTTGGCACATGGTGACGATTATCTCGAGAGTGCAAAGTAGCCAAATGAAACTTTTACTGGATTTCCACTTATTTTATCAAATCTCATCTCCACCACACAGGACAAGTTTGCATCTGTTATTGTTTTGGAGAAAATTGTGGTCATTTAATTTATGCGCGAAATGTGTTCAGATTGGTTTTATATTGCATTTGGCACATGGTGACGATTATCTCGAGTGTGCAAAGTAGCCAAATGAAACTTTTACTGGATTTGCACTTATTTTATCAAATCTCATCTCCACCACACAGGACAAGTTTGCATCTGTTATAGTTTTGGAGAAAATTGTGGTCATTTCATTTATGCGCGAAATGTGTTTAGATTGGTTTTATATTGCATTTGGCACATGGTGACGATTATCTCGAGAGTGCAAAGTAGCCAAATGACACTTTTACTGGATTTCCACTTATTTTATCAAATCTCATCTCCACCACACAGGACAAGTTTGCATCTGTTATAGTTTTGGAGAAAATTGTGGTCATTTAATTTATGCGCGAAATGTGTTCAGATTGGTTTTATATTGCATTTGGCACATGGTGACAATTATCTCGAGAGTGCAAAGTAGCCAAATGAAACTTTTACTGGATTTCCACTTATTTTATCAAATCTCATCTCCACCACACAGGACAAGTTTGCATCTGTTATTGTTTTGGAGAAAATTGTGGTCATTTAATTTATGCGCGAAATGTGTTCAGATTGGTTTATATTGCATTTGGCACATGGTGACGATTATCTCGAGAGTGCAAAGTAGCCAAATGAAACTTTTACTGGATTTCCACTTATTTTATCAAATCTCATCTCCACCACACAGGACAAGTTTGCATCTGTTATAGTTTTGGAGATAATTGTGGTCATTTAATTTATGCGCGAAATGTGTTCAGATTGGTTTTGTATTGCATTTGGCACATGGTGACGATTATCTCGAGTGTGCAAAGTGGCCAAATGAAACTTTTACTGGATTTGCACCTATTTTATCAAATCTCATCTCCACCACACAGGACAAGTTTGCATCTGTTATTGTTTTGGAGAAAATTGTGGTCATTTCATTTATACACGAAATGTGTTCAGATTGGTTTTATATTGCATTTGGCACATGGTGACGATTATCTCGAGAGTGCAAAAGAGTTAAATGAAACTTCTACTGGATTTCCACTTATTTTATCAAATCTCATCTCCACCACACAGGACAAGTTTGCATCTGTTATAATTTTGGAGAAAATTGTGGTCATTTCATTTATGCTCGAAATGTGTTCAGATTGGTTTTATATTGCATTTGGCACATGGTGACGATAATCTCGAGTGTGCAAAGTAGCCAAATGAAACTTTTTCTGGATTTCCACTTATTTTATCAAATCTCATCTCCACCACACAGGAGAAGTTTGCATCTGTTAAAGTTTTGGAGAAAATTGTGGTCATTTAATTTATGCGCGAAATGTGTTCAGATTGGTTTTATATTGCATTTGGCACATGGTGACGATTATCTCGAGTGTGCAAAGTAGCCAAATGAAACTTTTACTGGATTTGCACTTATTTTATCAAATCTCATCTCCACCACACAGGACAAGTTTGCATCTGTTATTGTTTTGGAGAAAATTGTGGTCATTTCATTTATGCTCGAAATGTGTTCAGATTGGTTTTATATTGCATTTGGCACATGGTGACGATTATCTCGAGAGTGCAAAGTAGCCAAATGAAACTTTTACTGGATTTCCACTTATTTTATCAAATCTCATCTCCACCACACAGGACAAGTTTGCATCTGTTATATTTTTGGAGATAAGTGTGGTCATTTAATTTATACGCGAAATATGTTCAGATTTGTTTTATATTGCATTTGGCACATGGTGATGATTATCTCGAGAGTGCAAAGTAGCCAATTGAAACTTTTACTGGATTTCCACTTATTTCATCAAATCTCATCTCCACCACACAGGACAAGTTTGCATCTGTTATAGTTTTGGAGAAAATTGTGGTCATTTAATTTATGCGCGAAATGTGTTCAGATTGGTTTTATATTGCATTTGGCACATGGTGACGATTATCTCGAGAGTGCAAAGTAGCCAAATGAAACTTTTACTGGATTTCCACTTATTTTATCAAATCTCATCTCCACCACACAGGACAAGTTTGCATCTGTTATAGTTTTGGAGATAATTGTGGTCATTTAATTTATGCGCGAAATGTGTTCAGATTGGTTTTGTATTGCATTTGGCACATGGTGACGATTATCTCGAGTGTGCAAAGTAGCCAAATGAAACTTTTACTGGATTTGCACTTATTTTATCAAATCTCATCTCCACCACACAGGACAAGTTTGCATCTGTTAGTGGTCATTTCATTTATGCGCGAAATGTGTTTAGATTGGTTTAATATTGCATTTGGCACATGGTGACGATTATCTCGAGAGTGCAAAGTAGCCAAATGAAACTTTTACTGGATTTCCACTTATTTTATCAAATCTCATCTCCACCACACAGGACAAGTTTGCATCTGTTATATTTTTGGAGATAAGTGTGGTCATTTAATTTATACGCGAAATATGTTCAGATTTGTTTTATATTGCATTTGGCACATGGTGATGATTATCTCGAGAGTGCAAAGTAGCCAATTGAAACTTTTACTGGATTTCCACTTATTTTATCAGATCTCATCTCCACCACACAGGACAAGTTTGCATCTGTTATAGTTTTGGAGAAAATTGTGGTCATTTAATTTATGCGCGAAATGTGTTCAGATTGGTTTTATATTGCATTTGGCACATGGTGACGATTATCTCGAGAGTGCAAAGTAGCCAAATGAAACTTTTACTGGATTTCCACTTATTTTATCAAATCTCATCTCCACCACACAGGACAAGTTTGCATCTGTTATAGTTTTGGAGAAAATTGTGGTCATTTCATTTATGCACGAAATGTGTTCAGATTGGTTTTATATTGCATTTGGCACATGGTGACGATTATCTCGAGAGTGCAAAGTAGCCAAATGAAACTTTTACTGGATTTCCACTTATTTTATCAAATCTCATCTCCACCACACAGGACAAGTTTGCATCTGTTATATTTTTGGAGATAAGTGTGGTCATTTAATTTATACGCGAAATATGTTCAGATTTGTTTTATATTGCATTTGGCACATGGTGATGATTATCTCGAGAGTGCAAAGTAGCCAATTGAAACTTTTACTGGATTTCCACTTATTTTATCAAATCTCATCTCCACCACACAGGACAAGTTTGCATCTGTTATAGTTTTGGAGAAAATTGTGGTCATTTAATTTATGCGCGAAATGTGTTCAGATTGGTTTTATATTGCATTTGGCACATGGTGACGATTATCTCGAGAGTGCAAAGTAGCCAAATGAAACTTTTACTGGATTTGCACTTATTTTATCAAATCTCATCTCCACCACACAGGACAAGTTTGCATCTGTTAGTGGTCATTTCATTTATGCGCGAAATGTGTTTAGATTGGTTTAATATTGCATTTGGCACATGGTGACGATTATCTCGAGAGTGCAAAGTAGCCAAATGAAACTTTTACTGGATTTCCACTTATTTTATCAAATCTCATCTCCACCACACAGGACAAGTTTGCATCTGTTATAGTTTTGGAGAAAATTGTGGTCATTTAATTTATGCGCGAAATGTGTTCAGATTGGTTTTATATTGCATTTGGCACATGGTGATGATTATCTCGAGAGTGCAAAGTAGCCAAATGAAACTTTTACTGGATTTCCACTTATTTTATCAAATCTCATCTCCACCACACAGGACAAGTTTGCATCTGTTATAGTTTTGGAGAAAATTGTGGTCATTTCATTTATGCGCGAAATGTGTTTAGATTGGTTTTATATTGCATTTGGCACATGGTGACGATTATCTCGAGAGTGCAAAGTAGCCAAATGAAACTTTTACTGGATTTCCACTTATTTTATCAAATCTCATCTCCACCACACAGGACAAGTTTGCATCTGTTATAATTTTGGAGAAAATTGTGGTCATTTAATTTATGCGCGAAATGTGTTCAGATTGGTTTTATATTGCATTTGGCACATGGTGACGATTATCTCGAGAGTGCAAAGTAGCCAAATGAAACTTTTACTGGATTTCCACTTATTTTATCAAATCTCATCTCCACCACACAGGACAAGTTTGCATCTGTTATAGTTTTGGAGATAATTGTGGTCATTTAATTTATGCGCGAAATGTGTTCAGATTGGTTTTGTATTGCATTTGGCACATGGTGACGATTATCTCGAGTGTGCAAAGTAGCCAAATGAAACTTTTACTGGATTTGCACTTATTTTATCAAATCTCATCTCCACCACACAGGACAAGTTTGCATCTGTTAGTGGTCATTTCATTTATGCGCGAAATGTGTTTAGATTGGTTTAATATTGCATTTGGCACATGGTGACGATTATCTCGAGAGTGCAAAGTAGCCAAATGAAACTTTTACTGGATTTCCACTTATTTTATCAAATCTCATCTCCACCACACAGGACAAGTTTGCATCTGTTATAGTTTTGGAGAAAATTGTGGTCATTTAATTTATGCGCGAAATGTGTTCAGATTGGTTTTATATTGCATTTGGCACATGGTGATGATTATCTCGAGAGTGCAAAGTAGCCAAATGAAACTTTTACTGGATTTCCACTTATTTTATCAAATCTCATCTCCACCACACAGGACAAGTTTGCATCTGTTATAGTTTTGGAGAAAATTGTGGTCATTTCATTTATGCGCGAAATGTGTTTAGATTGGTTTTATATTGCATTTGGCACATGGTGACGATTATCTCGAGAGTGCAAAGTAGCCAAATGAAACTTTTACTGGATTTCCACTTATTTTATCAAATCTCATCTCCACCACACAGGACAAGTTTGCATCTGTTATAATTTTGGAGAAAATTGTGGTCATTTAATTTATGCGCGAAATGTGTTCAGATTGGTTTTATATTGCATTTGGCACATGGTGACGATTATCTCGAGAGTGCAAAGTAGCCAAATGAAACTTTTACTGGATTTCCACTTATTTTATCAAATCTCATCTCCACCACACAGGACAAGTTTGCATCTGTTATAGTTTTGGAGATAATTGTGGTCATTTAATTTATGCTTGAAATGTGTTCAGATTGGTTTTATATTGCATTTGGCACATGGTGATGATTATCTCGAGAGTGCAAAGTAGCCAATTGAAACTTTTACTGGATTTCCACTTATTTTATCAAATCTCATCTCCACCACACAGGACAAGTTTGCATCTGTTATAGTTTTGGAGAAAATTGTGGTCATTTAATTTATGCGCGAAATGTGTTCAGATTGGTTTTATATTGCATTTGGCACATGGTGACGATTATCTCGAGAGTGCAAAGTAGCCAAATGAAACTTTTACTGGATTTCCACTTATTTTATCAAATCTCATCTCCACCACACAGGACAAGTTTGCATCTGTTATAGTTTTGGAGATAATTGTGGTCATTTAATTTATGCGCGAAATGTGTTCAGATTGGTTTTGTATTGCATTTGGCACATGGTGACGATTATCTCGAGTGTGCAAAGTAGCCAAATGAAACTTTTACTGGATTTGCACTTATTTTATCAAATCTCATCTCCACCACACAGGACAAGTTTGCATCTGTTATAATTTTGGAGAAAATTGTGGTCATTTAATTTATGCGCGAAATGTGTTCAGATTGGTTTTATATTGCATTTGGCACATGGTGGCGATTATCTCGAGAGTGCAAAGTAGCCAAATGAAACTTTTACTGGATTTGCACTTATTTTATCAAATCTCATCTCCACCACACAGGACAAGTTTTCATCTGTTATTGTTTTGGAGAAAATTGTGGTCATTTCATTTGTGCACGAAATGTTTTCAGATTGGTTGTTACGGTTGCTGCGAGCACTGGGGACTATGTCCAGATTTCTTGCTACTGCACATGTGCGAGCGCTGGAGACTAAGTCCAGATTTCTTGCTACTGCACATGTGCGAGCGCCGGAGACTAAGTCCTATCTTGGAGCCATTGCACATGTGCGGGTGACATCATCGCTGACACGAGGTCACATGTCTCTGACACCTTCTATGCCGATTGGTCGCTGGTCATGTGCTTGTGACGCCTTGCTCGGTGATAGGCCAGCATGACGTCACTCCTGTCGTTCTGGCAGCGGATTGGCTCTGGTGTCCTCCATCTTGGATGAGGCACAGAGTCTATATAAGACCCTGACACACGCCGCATGGCGCTCAGTCCTCTTGGTTCATGCATAAGAGTAGACACTCTGTGCGCGTTCCTCTAGGCATTCCTCTGTCTATGCTAGGTGAGCGCTACCGGCAGGGTAGCGTTCTTATACCTTACAGCTTCGGCTGCTGTCCGTATCCTTAGCTCTTAGGGGAGCGGACATAGGCAGGTGCCTGAGGCACATGGTCTGGCTGGGCCTTGTGGTTCGACTCGTAGGTGGACGTTGCCGCTAGGGTAACGTTCCTTATACTGCGTCTGGCAGTTGTTCGTATCCTCGCACACTAGGGGAGCGAACAGAGGTAGGAGCTTTGTGCGGCTTATGCTGCTGTTCGTCTCTTTTGCACCACTTGAAGAGCGGACCTAGGCAGGTGCCATATCTAGTGGTTCGTGTCCTCGCACACTAGTGGAGCGAACGCAGGTAGGAGCTTTGTGCGGCTTACGCTGCTGTTCGTCTCTTTTGCACCACAAGAAGAGCGGACCTAGGTAGGTGCCATTTCGCACACATTGCCTTTGTCTCTGTGATTATTAACAGAGATCATTGCACACACCCTCCAAGTAAGGGAGGAATTGCTTTACTTACTTATTATATCCTTCTGTGAGTTAACAGAGGTATTGCACTCTGCCATAGTCTGCAGCACAGTCTTTGCACGGTGGACCCTGACTGTCTGATACTCCTTTAGGTTATTATCAGACAGCCCCCCGTAACATTAGGACTGAGCCAAGGGTCTGGCAGTTATGGCAGAATATCAGCAGTTACACCGTTACATACAAGTACTTGAGTCGTGGCTAAAGAGTATAGAGGATAAACCTCAGACCATGGTGACATCTGCACATGATCCTCGACTTGCTCTGCCAAACAGATATTCTGGCGATGCCAGATCATGTCGTGGTTTCATTAGTCAGTGTCAGATACACCTAGAGGTCAACTCTTCTCGCTTCTCTACGGAGAGGTCCAGAGTAGGCTTTATCATCTCCTTACTTCAGGACAAAGCCTTAGAATGGGCGACTCCCCTATGGGAGCGCTCTGATGTGGTTACTCTGAGACATCAAGACTTTCTTGATGCTCTTAAGGCGGTATTCATGGGTCCGCAGGTTACCCATGATGCGGCCCTGAGACTGTTAGATCTATCTCAGGGTTCGTTATCCACTAGTTCTTATGCCATTGCTTTTAGAACTCTGGTGGCAGAACTAGATTGGCCAGAGAAGGTGTTGATTCCTATCTTCTGGAGAGGGTTGGCAGGCTATGTCAAGGATGCTCTTGCTACTCGTGAGGTCCCTGCTTCTCTGGAGGACTTGATCACAGTAGCAACGAGGATCGATGTACGCCATAAGGAACGTAGACTCGAGGTCTCTTCCTCACGCCCTAAGCATCGGGCTATTCCAGTTGTTGAGGGTCCACTACCATCTTCCTCAGCATCTGAAGCATCTCCCACTCCTGTGGAGTTAGGTCATACGTCTGCCAGACTACGCAAGTCTGGTCCTCCTATATGTTACGTATGTCGTCAGGCTGGGCACTATGCCAACAAGTGTTCTAGTCGTCAGGGAAACTCCCTGGCCTAGTAACCATTAGAGGGGGGTTACTAGAGACGTCTTCTGCACCCTCTAAGTGTTGTGTCCCAGGTCAGCTCTCGTTATCTGAGAATACATGGCCTATTATGGCTTTTGTGGATTCCGGAGCTGACGGGACTTTTGTGTCCTCAGGATTTGTAAAGGGACACAATATTCCCTCTATCATGTTAGAGGCGCCTATTCCTGTCCGTGTTGTTAATGGAACTATGTTGTCTGACTCCATTACATTACTTCATGCGCTTTTTAGTCCAACAGGTTATACATATGTTGTAATGATTGTATCACACACTACCAGGAATCATGTGTTATACAAAATGTTTTGTTGGTTCATGGCATCAGTCAATGTATGATGCTTATTGTGAAAGAATTTTCTTCATTTTTTACATACCTTCGTTTGTATCTTTTTGTATTTTTTTTGTAATATCATGTAATGATGTACTTCCTATGATTTTCTTTGGTAGATAATTCTATCCTTGATAAAGACCAAAACGGTCGAAACGTCGGATGAATTGATCTTGTTTTTGCACTAATAAAACTGATTCCACAATCAAGCAAAATTTCTTCATGCTCGTTTTTTAGTGTGCCAGAATTATTATCCATTTGATTGACTTATTTTTTCTGGGCACCTAGTTTATACACAGTGAGCCAGACATATTCTCTTACTCCATTACATTGAGGACAGTTCCCTTGCGCCTTTCCCTTTCTCAGGGTCACATAGAAGAGATTTCTTTTCTTGTTTTGCGTGAGGGTATAGACGACGTCCTTCTTGGTCTCCCATGGCTTCGGACTCATGCTCCTCACATTGACTGGGAGTCTGACAGCATTATTAGTTGGGGTTCGAAATGTCAGTCCCGATGTCTTCCCTTACCACCTAAGGTCATTGCGGTTGCATCTACTGATCTCTCTCCCATACCTACACCCTATCTGGATTTCGCTGACGTGTTCTCCAAACAGGGTGCTGAGGTTCTTCCACCCCATAGGCCGTATGACTGTGCCATAGACCTTATCCCAGGTTCGGTTCCACCTAAAGGCAGGGTTTACCCCCTGTTAATACCTGAGTCAGAGGCCATGTCGACCTATATAAGAGAGAGTTTAGAGAAGGGGTTTATTCGTAAGTCTTTCTCTCCCGCGGGAGCTGGGTTTTTCTTTGTTCGGAAGAAAGAGGGTGATTTGCGTCCCTGCATAGATTACAGGGGTCTCAACGCAATCACAATAAAGAACAAATACCCATTACCTTTAATTTCGGAGCTCTTTGACAGACTGAGAGGAGCTCAAGTTTTTACGAAGTTGGATCTGCGGGGTGCGTATAACTTGGTACGAATTCGAAAGGGTGACGAATGGAAGACCGCTTTTAACACCCGGGACGGTCACTATGAATACCTCGTCATGCCTTTTGGGTTATGTAATGCACCTGCAGTATTTCAGGACTTCGTAAACGATGTGTTCAGGGATTTACTGTTATCCTCAGTAGTGGTGTATCTGGACGACATCCTGATTTTTTCTCCTGATCTGGAGACTCATCGTCAGGATGTCGTTCGTGTCCTTTCCCGTTTAAGGGAGCACTCATTGTTTGCTAAACTCGAGAAATGTGTATTCGAGCAGTCCTCATTGCCTTTTTTGGGATACATTATCTCACAAGAGGGCCTGGCTATGGATCCTGCGAAGCTCTCTGCTGTCCTGCAATGGTCCGAACCTCATTCCTTGAAGGCGGTGCAACGCTTCTTAGGATTCATAAATTATTACAGGCAGTTCATACCCCATTTTTCTACTTTGGTGGCCCCTTTGGTGGCCTTGACTAAGAAAGGTGCTAATCCCAAAGCCTGGTCTACTGATACATCTCAGGCTTTTGAGGCAGTAAAAAGACACTTTTCAACTGCTCCCGTTCTTCAAAGACCCGATGAGAGTAAGCCCTTCCTCTTAGAGGTTGATGCCTCTTCAGTGGGTGCTGGTGCGGTCTTGTATCAAAAGAATGGTGCAGGTAGAAAAAGGCTGTGTTTCTTCTTTGCTAAAACCTTTTCACCGGCAGAGAGAAACTATACCATTGGGGATAGGGAACTGCTCGCCTTGAGATTAGCCTTGGAGGAGTGGCGTCACTTGCTGGAAGGAGCGAAACATCCTTTCCAGGTCTATACAGACCATAAGAATCTGACGTACTTACAAACCGCTGAGCGTCTGAATCCTCGCCAAGCCCGCTGGTCCTTGTTTTTCTCCCGCTTTCACTTCTCCATCAACTATCTGTCTGGGAGTAAGAATAACAAGGCAGACGCCCTGTCTCGCTCTATGCTTTCTACCCAGGAAGAGATTGACGAACCTCGTCTTATCCTTCCCTCCAGGGTTTTTCATACGCTCTCCCCTGTGACGTTAGACCAAATCCCACCGGGCAAGACCTTTGTTCCGCCTGATCGACAGAATGATATACTGTCATGGGCCCACACCTCAAAGGTGGGTGGGCATTTTGGTATTAGGCGGACACGAGAGTTACTGGAGAGGTGGTATTGGTGGCCACACTTAGCCAGCCACGTCAAGAGATATGTCGGTTCCTGCTACTCGTGTGCTCGCAACCGTCCATTACGGCAGAGACCGGCTGGGCTCTTGCATCCTTTACCAGTGCCAGATAGACCATGGGAGGTGGTAGGCATGGACTTTGTGGGTGATCTTCCATGTTCACAGGGACATAGATTTGTGTGGGTCATTACGGACCATTTCTCCCGGATGGTTCATCTCGTACCATTATCGAGAATCCCATCTTCCATGGTACTAGCCAAACTATTCCTCAAGCATGTCTTTAGGCTTCACGGGATGCCAGATCGTATCATTTGTGATAGAGGCCCGCAATTTGCTTCCCGTTTCTGGCGAGATCTTTGTAGCCTTCTGCAAATTGAGTTGAATCTCTCTTCGGCATACCATCCGGAGACCAATGGTTTGGTTGTGCGTACCAATCAATCTATGATTATATACCTTCGACACTTTGTTGCTGAGAACCACGATAACTGGTCCTCCCTCCTACCCTGGGCAGAATTTGCCCTTAACAATTCGCTGGCTGAGGCCACTGGGCAGACACCGTTCGTACTCAATAATGGGCAACACCCTAGGGTACTGGTACCGTTTCCCGCTGCTGCACCTCCTCCTCTTGTGGCCGACTGGGCAACTAATGCCAGAGAGGTTTGGGATCGGACTCAAGAGTCGATCCAAGCAGCTAAGGACCGTATGAAGATGTTGTCCGATCGGTTTCGTCGCCCGGCTCCTGTCTTTTCTCCAGGGGACTTTGTGTGGCTCTCTGCAAAACACGTGAGATTTAGAGTGAGCTCTGTCAAATTTGCTCCTGGGTCCTTATGAGGTTCTTCGACAGGTAAATCCTGTAGTCTACCAATTGAAGTTACCCGTCCATCTTAGGATTCATGACAAATTCCATGTCTCACTGCTAAAGCCGGCTATTTTACCTCACGCTCGTGAAGTGCACTCTCCTGCCTCTGATTCCTCTCGCTCTAGCTATGAGGTACGAGCCATAGTTGGTTCTAAGATGGTTAGAGGGCGCAGGTTCTTCTTGATAGATTGGGAGGGTTACGGCCCAGAACATCGCTCTTGGGAGCCTGAGGAGGCTGTCCATGCTCCCGACTTAGTTGCCGATTACCTGCGTCGCCGGGAGGGGGGCCCTTGAGGGGGAGGTACTGTTACGGTTGCTGCGAGCACTGGAGACTATGTCCAGATTTCTTGCTACTGCACATGTGCAAGCGCTGGAGACTAAGTCCAGATTTCTTGCTACTGCACATGTGCGAGCGCCAGAGACTAAGTCCTATCTTGGAGCCTTTGCACATGTGCGGGTGACATCATCGCTGACACGAGGTCACATGTCTCTGACACCTTCTATGCCGATTGGTCGCTGGTCATGTGCTTGTGATGCCTTGCTCAGTGATAGGCCAGCATGACGTCACTCCTGTCGTTCTGGCAGCGGATTGGCTCTGGTGTCCTCCATCTTGGATGAGGCACAGAGTCTATATAAGACCCTGACACACGCCGCATGGCGCTCAGTCCTCTTGGTTCATGCATAAGAGTAGACACTCTGTGCGCGTTCCTCTAGGCATTCCTCTGTCTATGCTAGGTGAGCGCTACCGGCAGGGTAGCGTTCTTATACCTTACAGCTTCGGCTGCTGTCCGTATCCTTACCTCTTAGGGGAGCGGACATAGGCAGGTGCCTGAGGCACATGGTCTGGCTGGGCCTTGTGGTTCGACTCGTAGGTGGACGTTGCCGCTAGGGTAACGTTCCTTATACTGCGTCTGGCAGTTGTTCGTATCCTCGCACATTAGGGGAGCGAACAGAGGTAGGAGCTTTGTGCGGCTTACGCTGCTGTTCGTCTCTTTTGCACCACTAGAAGAGCGGACCTAGGCAGGTGCCATATCTAGTGGTTCGTGTCCTCGCACACTAGTGGAGCGAACGCAGGTAGGAGCTTTGTGCGGCTTACGCTGCTGTTCGTCTCTTTTGCACCACTAGAAGAGCAGACCTAGGTAGGTGCCATTTCGCACACATTGCCTTTGTCTCTGTGATTATTAACAGAGATCATTCCACACACCCTCCAAGTAGGGGAGGAATTGCTTTACTTACTTATTATATCCTTCTGTGAGTTAACAGAGGTATTGCACTCTGCCATAGTCTGCAGCAGAGTCTTTGCACGGTGGACCCTGACTGTCTGATACTACTTTAGGTTCTTATCAGACAGCCCCCCGTAACACAACCACACAGGACAAGTTTGCATCTGTTATAGTTTTGGAGATAAGTGTGGTCATTTAATTTATGCGCGAAATGTGTTCAGATTGGTTTTATTCTGCATTTGGCACATGGTGATGATTATCTCGAGAGTGCAAAGTAGCCAAATGAAACTTTTACTGGATTTCCACTTATTTTAGCAAATCTCATCTACACCACACAGGACAAGTTTGCATCTGTTATAGTTTTGGAGAAAATTGTGGTCATTTAATTTATGCGCGAAATGTGTTCAGATTGGTTTTATATTGCATTTGGCAAATGGTGATGATTATCTCGAGAGTGCAAAGTAGCCAAATGAAACTTTTACTGGATTTCCACTTATTTTATCAAATCTCATCTCCACCACACAGGACAAGTTTGCATCTGTTATTGTTTTGGAGAAAATTGTGGACATTTCATTTATGCACGAAATGTGTTCAGATTGGTTTTATATTGCATTTGGCACATGGTGACGATTATCTCGAGAGTGCAAAAGAGTTAAATGAAACTTTTACTAGATTTCCACTTATTTTATCAAATCTCATCTCCACCACACAGGACAAGTTTGCATCTGTTATAGTTTTGGAGAAAGATGTGGTCATTTCATTTATTCGCGAAATGTGTTCAGATTGGTTTTATATTGCATTTGGCACATGGTGATGATTATCTCGAGAGTGCAAAGTAGCCAAATGAAACTTTTACTGGATTTCCACTTATTTTAGCAAATCTCATCTACACCACACAGGACAAGTTTGCATCTGTTATAGTTTTGGAGAAAATTGTGGTCATTTAATTTATGCGCGAAATGTGTTCAGATTGGTTTTATATTGCATTTGGCACATGGTGACGATTATCTCGAGTGTGCAAAGTAGCCAAATGAAACTTTTACTGGATTTGCACTTATTTTATCAAATCTCATCTCCACCACACAGGACAAGTTTGCATCTGTTATAGTTTTGGAGAAAATTGTAGTCATTTAATTTATGCGAGAAATGTGTTCAGATTGGTTTTATATTGCATTTGGCACATGGTGATGATTATCTCGAGAGTGCAAAGTAGCCAAGTGAAACTTTTACTGGATTTCCACTTATTTTATCAAATCTCATCTCCACCACACAGGACAAGTTTGCATCTGTTATTGTTTTGGAGAAAATTGTGGTCATTTCATTTATGCACGAAATGTGTTCAGATTGGTTTTATATTGCATTTGGCACATGGTGACGATTATCTCGAGAGTGCAAAAGAGTTAAATGAAACTTTTACTGGATTTCCACTTATTTTATCAAATCTCATCTCCACCACACAGGACAAGTTTGCATCTGTTATAGTTTTGGAGAAAGATGTGGTCATTTCATTTATGCGCCAAATGTGTTCAGATTGGTTTTATATTGCATTTGGCACATGGTGATGATTATCTCGAGAGTGCAAAGTAGCCAAATGAAACTTTTACTGGATTTCCACTTATTTTATCAAATCTCATCTCCACCACACAGGACAAGTTTGCATCTGTTATAGTTGTGGAGAAAATTGTGGACATTTAATTTATGCGCGAAAGGTGTTCAGATTGGTTTTATATTGCATTTGGCACATGGTGATGATTATCTCGAGAGTGCAAAGTAGCCAAATGAAACTTTTACTGGATTTCCACTTATTTTATCAAATCTCATCTCCACCACACAGGACAAGTTTGAATCTGTTATTGTTTTGGAGAAAATTGTGGTCATTTCATTTATGCACGAAATGTGTTCAGATTGGTTTTATATTGCATTTGGCACATGGTGACGATTATCTCGAGAGTGCAAAAGAGTTAAATGAAACTTTTACTGGATTTCCACTTATTTTATCAAATCTCATCTCCACCACACAGGACAAGTTTGCATCTGTTATAGTTTTGGAGAAAGATGTGGTCATTTCATTTATGCGCGAAATGTGTTCAGATTGGTTTTATATTGCATTTGGCACATGGTGATGATTATCTCGAGAGTGCAAAGTAGCCAAATGAAACTTTTACTGGATTTCCACTTATTTTATCAAATCTCATCTCCACCACACAGGACAAGTTTGCATCTGTTATAGTTTTGGAGAAAATTGTGGTCATTTAATTTATGCGCGAAATGTGTTCAGATAGGATTTATATTGCAT